>NC_062569.1:23974166-24189166 GCF_022837055.1 Prionailurus viverrinus
GGCTCAGTCGGTTAAGCATCTGACTTTGGCTCGGGTCATTATCTCACAGTTAGTGAGTTTGAGCCCCTTGCCAGGCTTTCTGCTGACAGCTCAGAGCCTGGAGCCTGCTTTGGACTCTGTGTCTCCCTCTTGTCCCTTCCCTGCTCGCACTCTCTGTCTCTTAAAACTAAATAAACATTTAAAAAAATTTTTTTAAAGAAAAAACAGAGAGCTCCGAGGCAGATTACATACTTACGATCAGCATTTAAATATACTGACATGTGGAAGAAACTGTGACTACTATAGAAATTTATGAGGAAACATATAAAGAGGTATATGAATCAATAAAACAGAATATACTGATGCTCTTTTTCCAGGGAGATGGCGTTGTACTGGTTGTAGCCCCTCCACTAAGAGTTGGGTGAAACAAAGAATTTATTATCTATGGAATGTAGGAGACTTTGTATGCTTGCCTCTTTAAATGCAGAAGATATTCAAGAGAGAAACTTGCGTAAATTTTGTTATTAAGAAATGACCAAGGATTCTTCCACCCCTGTAATGAGTTGATTTTCAGATAGCTCAAAAATTCTTAAGCTAAAGACCATTTTTATTTATTTATTTTGAACTCTTTCAATAAATGTGATCATTAAGATGCAAAACTCTTGTCAGGAATTGATTTGCTTTGTTGTTTTCTCAGACAATTTCTGATTATTTTTTTAATGAATGTGCTTTCTTTCTCTTTTTTTAATGTTTATTTATTTTTGAGACAAGAGAGAGGCAGAGAGACAGGGAGACAGAGGATCCAAAGCGGGCTCTGTGCTGACAGCAGAGAGCCTGACATGGGGCTCAAACTCATAAACCATGAGATCATGACCTGAGTCAAAGTCAGATGCTTAACCAACATCTGGTTGAGCACCTGAGCAACCCAGGTGCCCCTGATTTTTTTTTCTTTAAATTAAATTCTACATTTCCTTTTTGGATTTTTTTTAATGAAAAAAAAAGTTGTGTTTTGTAGATGGAATCCATAAATCATTTTGATATATTTTTTAAGTTATATACTTTGGGGATATTTATCTGTTATAGTAATGATTCTCAAAAACATTTTTTCCAGCTTTATTGAAATATAAGTGGTATATAACATTATATGAGTTTAACGTACATGTAAAGATTTGATACATGTATATACATTTGACCATTGAACAACACACATTTGAACATGTTTGAACTATGTGAGTACCTTTATATGTGGATTTTTTTATGATATGGTACAGTACTGGTAAATTTATTTCTCTTCCTTATGATTTTCTTAATAACATTTTCTTTTCTCTAGCTTACTTTATCATAGGAATTCAGTATATAACATATAAACTATGTGTTAATCAACTGCTTATGTTATTGGTAAGGCTTCTGGTCAGTGGGAGGTTATTAGTATGGTAGTTTTGGGGGAATCAAAAGTTATACACAGATTTTCAACTGCAGAGGAGGTCAGTGCCCCAACTCCTGTGTTGTTCTAGGTTCAGATGTATTATGAAATAATTACCACAATAAAGTTAGTTAACACCTCATCACCTCACATAGTTATCATTTGTTGTTTGTGTCATGAGAACATTTAGGATTTACCTTAACAACTTTTAAGTATACAATACAGTTAACTGTAACTATTCATTGTTAACTACAGTCATCATGCTGGTACATTAGATCTCCAGAACTTATTTACCTTCTAATTGGAACTTTGTACCCTGTGACCAATATCTCCTCTTTCCCTCCACCCCCCAACCCCTGGCGACCACCATTCTGCTCTCTGTTTCTATGAATTCAGCTTTTTTAGATTCCACATGTAGTATTTGTCTTATTTCGCTTAGCATAATGACCCCAAGGTCCATCCATGTATTTGCAAAAGGCAATATTTCCTTCTCTTTTGTGGCTGAATAATATGCCAGGGTGTGTGTGCGTGTATGTGTATGTGTGTTTCTTCATCCATTTATCCATCAATGGACACTTACGTTGTTTCTATGTCTTGGATACTGTTAATAATGTTGCGATGGATATGGGAGTGCAGATACCTCTTTGAAATCCTGACTTCATTTCCTTTAGATAAATAGCCAGAAGAGGGATTGCGGGATCATGTGGTTGTTCTATTTTTAATTTTTTCAGGAACCACAATACTATTTTCTCTAAGGGCTGTACCAATTTACATTCCCACCAGCAGTGTACAAGGGTTCTCTTTACCAAAAATATTTTAAAATCTACTCTTTATTAGTTAAAAAAAATCCACAAAGTCCTTATACCATACACAAAAGTTAATTCAAAATGGTTCAAAGGCCTAAATCTAAGAGCCAAAAGTACAAAATGTTTAGAAGAAGACATAGGGTCATATCTTCATGTTTAGATTTGGGGATGGTTTCTTGTATATGACACCAAAAGCACAGGCAGCAACAATAACAAAAAAGAGATAAACAGGACTTCATTAAAATTAAAAACTTTTGTGCATCAAAGGACACTATCAAGACAATGAAAAGACAAACTACAGAATGAGAGAAAATATTTGGAAATGGCATATTGGGTAGAGTTTTAATATCCAGAATATATACAGAACTCCTACAGCTCAACAACAAAAAGACAAACCAATTTAAAAATGGGCAAAGGACTTGAATGAACATTTCTCCAAAGACAATATACAAATGGCCAACAAGCACATTAAAAATGTCCATCATCATTAGTCATTAGGGAAATGTAAATCAAGACCACAATGAGATACCACTTCAAACTTAATAGGAGGCTATAAATAAATTAATGAATAAAAGAACAAACAAACAACAGAAAATAAGTGTTGGCAAGGATGTAGAGAAATCAGGCCCTTGTAAATTGCTGGTGGGAATGTAAAACGATACAGTCACTTTGGAAAACAGTTCAATGGTTCCTCAAAACGCTACACATAGAATTACCACATGAACTAACAACTTCATTCCTAAGTATATGCCCCAAAAGAACTGAAAACAGGGATTCAAGAAGATACTTGTATGCCAATGTTCACTGCAGCACTATTCTCAATAGCCAAAAGGTAGAGACAATCCAAGTGTCCACTGACAGATTAACAGATAAGCAAAATGCAGTATCCATACAATGGAATATTATTCAGTCATAAGAATGAATGAAATTCTGTTACATGCTACAACATGGATGAAACTTGAAAACATTATGCTAAGGGAGAAAAAACAAAGAAAAATTATGCTAAGGAAGTAGGGAAGAAACACTATGCTCAGGAAAATAATCCAGACACGAAAAGGAAAATACTGTAAGATTCCACTTACACAAAATATTCAAAATAGGCAAGTTCATAGAGACAGAAAGTCGATTAGAGGTTACCAGGGGCTGAAGAGAGGAGGCACTGTGAGGTTATTCCTTAATGGGTACAGAATTTCTATTTGGGGTGATGAAATAATTTGGGGAACAGACAGTGGTAATGGTGGTACAACAGAGTGAATGTAATTCATGCCACCTAATTAATGTAAAAATGGTTAAAATGGAATTATGTCGTGTGTATTTTAGCACAATAAAAATATTTTTTAAAAATCCATGAAACCAACTATTTTACTTAGTAACTTCTCCCAGTTTCCACTGTCAGATAAATGTCACTGAGATTAATAAGAAATGTGAAGTTACTTTTGATGAGAGCAAGAAATGCATTACTAATTTATGCCAGACACCAAATACAGATGTTGTCAAAGTATAAATATTACCACCACATGGCATTAGTTCATAGGACACTCAGGAGACCACCCTGAATATGGGAACAAGGCTTCACAGACCACTGATCTAGAAGGAAATGTATTATGCAGTATACATGCTCTGATTCTAGAAGGACAGATTTCCTTTTACCTTCTGATTTAATTTTCTCTTTAAGACGATCCTATTATATGTGGGTTTATTATAGTTGAAATTAGTTTTTAAAAAGAAAATAAACATGGAAGGTAATGTGGATTTTGAGTAAGAAAATCAATTTAATTTGCCATTATTCAGAATTGGTGTTTTAAAGGGAAAAAAACATAAATTCTGACTATCTCTATATTGTCAACCAGGTCATCATAACACAGATTACTTAGACATTGCCAATAGATTCCAGTAAAATTTTGAAACATGGGAATACAGGTAACATTTTTTTTCTGAATCATAGGTCTTTCTTTATGCTGAATATGTATTTGAGCATGCAAAAAAACAATGTATTTCAAAGCCCATTAGAAATTCAGATGCAGAATTTCCTTTCATCTGATCATGTAGAAGTGGATTAATACAGATAATATGAACAGAGAAAAATAAAAAAGATGTCATGTTGGATATTCAATAATCCATTACTCAAAGATAAAAGTTTTCTAATAGCCATTAAAAAGAAAATCAAAGAATATATAAATTTTAATTTAGCATAGCATTGCATCACATCACAGCTAATGGGAGGCTTCCAAAGCATCTAGCAACAGATGGATTACTGGTCATTTACTATGAATTTTAAAATGCCAAAGGTAAAGAAAATTGGACTGCTCCAAAAAGATTTTAAATAAAAAGAAGTTAAATTCCCCATAGTAAAAACCTTATGGAGAACTACTATAAATTTAGGCACTACTGAATAAAACTGTAGTTAAGAAAGCCAATTATTTTTATGGGAAAATAAATTTTCCTATGATAATTCAGATAAAACTGGAAAATGGATAACTGCCTTAATAAAAGGGAGAAAGAAAGCTCAACATAACAGCAATTTATACAAAACAAGGAGTGATAATGAGGAAAGAGATAAGGAATATCTGTAAGGCATATTATGAGTATATAAATCTGAGAACGTGGGAAGTGTGGTAGATTAAGAGAGTGGAGATGGGGTTGAAATTTGAAATCTTCTTAATAAGAAGTTTTTTTTAAAGATGAAAGAGTGTGTCTACCTTAAAAGTGTGCATATGGAATCATCCAAATTTGGGGGAGGTCTAAAATAGGACCCATGTGTCTATGTTTCTGTAAACACATTTCATCGTGGAGGACTCAATCCCACTTTTAAGTCACTGTGTTTTACTGAATTGCTCCTAAATAATTAGCCAGTCCTGTGAAAAAAACATTTGCTTACATTAGTCAGGACTCTCTTAATTATAAATGACAAAGACTAACTTAGTTGGCTTAAGCAAATGAGCAGGCTAAGTTGGTTACCATAGCTGGGCAAAAATACAGATACTGACCTCATAGATTGGTGATCTGGATTTACCACTGTCCTGGGTTTTCTTTCTGTTTCTTCTTATCTCTAACCTTAGCCTCTAATGTCTGCACTCACCTCCATTTGGGGAGAATAAAGCTAAGCCAAGCCAAGCTGGGATTAACGAATTAGAAGCAAGAGAAAGAACAAGAGGAAAAGAATGTCTTTATGGCAAGGGGGTCCCCAGTTTTTTTTCCTTGTTTTTTTAATGCTTTACTTATTTTTGAGAGAGAGCATGTGAGCACAGGAGGGGCAGAGAGAGAAGGGGACAGAGGATCCCAAGCAGGCTCTGCACTGACAGCAGTGAGCCCAAAGCGGGCCTCAAACTCACAAACTGTGAGATCATGACCTGAGCCAAAGTCGGATGCTCAACCAACTGAACCACCCAGGTGCCCCAAGGGCATCCCCAGTTTCAAACTCTGAGATTCCCAGTACCAAGCAGGTTTTTGAAACTCTTCCTCTGGTTTTGCTATTGCAACATCATTCAGATAAAGGCCCACTTTGGGCTCAAGCTAGTTTGAGTTGGGTTTCTGTCACTTGTAACCAAAAATGTCCCCATTTACATAATATACTCTCTGAATAGTGCTGGAGAACTGAATTCCTGAAAGAGGAAATGTATGGGCAAGTAAATGTCAACCTAACAGCTTGTGGTTTGTTACTAAAGGAAGGAAGAATATCCTAAGTGGGGCTTCCGGAGACGGGCTGGTGCAAGTAATATGTGAGGTGTGAAAGTGGAGCTGAAAGTGAAAGCAGACCAAAGTTATAGAGATAAAGTAAAGAAAGGAACTGGAGTTGATGATCTGGATATGTTATACTGGTCGGCAGAATTGTTCATTGCCATGCTTGACAAGCATTTACTGAGCACTCTTTATTTTCCAGGCACTGTGCTAGGTGCTGGAGAGACCAAAAAGATGTATGACACACATTTGTGCCCCCCAAGGCATCCATATTGTGGTAGGGGACACAAGAGTTTCTCACATTACAGTTCTACAGTTTTAGTGATGTGGTCCAAAAAGAGGACGAAGTAAAGAATTATTGAGTCTCAATTTTGAAAGACATTTGTCCCAGATGGGAGGGTAAGGCAGAGTTCATGGAGAGTGACATTAACATGGATGTTGACAGATGGGCATCCTTAGCACAAATAAAGTGGGAGGGTGGGGGAGAGAAAGGATGGATAAACAAACACTTCACATAGAAGAAAAAAGGCGACAGCACAAGAGTGTGTGGACATCATTTTTGCTAGAATGGTGGGGTTTTGCTAGAAGATACCACTTCTTAAATATCACTCTCAGGGATTTAGAATGAAATCTTATGAATGAAGCACCCACCAGTGCAAGTGTAGAAACAAAATGCAGCCAGATTAATAAGACAATGGCAGGTAGAATGAATTGACACTAGAAGGGATGGAATTCAGGACAATTCCTCAGAAGTCTATTAAAATTGTCCAGATGACAGGTAATAAGTAAGTCATTTGAGAAGTCATTGAGGAAAAGGGGAAATTGTAGTTTTAGAAAATATGGAGAAGGTGGGACAGGCGTTGGCAACTGATAAGACGAAAGGAAAGATGATGCCAGGGTTGTATGGCCACTAACTGAGCTGCGGGTGGAAAGAAAGAAGAGCAGGTGTGTAGGGGAAAAGGATAGTTCAAGCCATCTCAAGTTTCAGGTGTTTTGTGGACATACTGGGGTAGAAGATCAGGAAGCTATTAAGTGTGAGACCCTGAAGTTCCGAAGAGAAGTTGGGAACACAAGTTTAGATTTGGAAATAGTCTGCAGAGAGGGAGTCGTTGAGGTCAAGGAAGTGTAGGACATAAGGAAAGAAAGAATAGGGCAAGAGACGTCAACAGCATTAACACAGAGAAACTACCCCTTCCTTTATTCTCTGATCTCTCCTCTGGTCAAATGAAGGCTGTTGTGGAGACAAAAGAAGATAAGAAACACAAAACACTTTGAACACTGCCGGAACAAGGCAAATATTCAGTGAATACTGTCCGGGAGGATCAAAGAACTGATTGTTCTAATGAATGGGGTTAGTTAAATAAATAATTGTGTATTTTCATGACAGGATATTAAGCCATTGTTTAAAATCATGTTTTTGAAGAATAGTGAGATGACTTGGGGAAATGCCTTTAATTTAATATTATGAGGAAAATCAGAGTATAAAATAGAAATTTTACAGAGCACATGGGTGGCTCTGTCAGTTAAATGTCCCACTCTTGATTTTGGCTCAGGTCATGATCTCACGGCTCGTGGTTCAAGCCCCTGATAGAGCTCTGCACTGACAGTGTGGAATCTGCTTGGGATTCTCCCTCTGTCTCTCTGCCCCTCCTCTGCTCTCTCTCTCAAAAATAAATAAATGCACATTTTAAATGAATATATAAATAAATAAATAGAAATTTTACTAAGTAAAATTTGCAGACACACAAACAACACTTGCAGTAAAAAAAAATGTTCACAGTGGTTATTTCTGGATAATGGGTATAAGAGGGATTTAAGTTTCTTCCTTAAGAATTTAATTTAAATACTTAAATAAGTTTAAGTATTTCACTGTATTGTCTGTATTTTTATGATACGTAACATGTTATAGTCAGAAAACAATTTTTAAAAATTTTTTTTTCAACGTTTATTTATTTTTGGGACAGAGAGAGACAGAGCATGAACGGGGGAGGGGCAGAGAGAGAGGGAGACACAGAATCGGAAACAGGCTCCAGGCTCTGAGCCATCAGCCCAGAGCCTGACGCGGGGCTTGAACTCACGGACCGTGAGATCGTGGCCTGGCTGAAGTCAGACGCTCAACCGACTGCGCCACCCAGGCGCCCCAGAAAACAATTTTTAAACAAAGAAAGTTTGATCAGTAGCATCAAATCCTGCAGAGAGTTGAAGGAGGGAGGTCATTGGTCTTGGTATCTAGAGGGTCACTGATGGCAATTTAGTACAATAGCAATAGTTGAAGCTACTTTAAGAAATATTACAAAATATTTCATTTATAAAAAATATTTAAATAAATAGAACATTATCAAAATGGTTCAAAATGGTTGAAGCTTTCTGTGTCTTTTTTCTTTTTTTACAGTTTTTATTTATTATTTTGAAAGAGAGGGAGAGAGAGAGCAAGCGAGCATAGGAGCATGAGAGGTGCAGAGAGAGAGCGAGCGAGAGAGAGAATCCCAAGCAGGCCCTGCACTCTCAGCACAGAGCTCAATGTGGGGCTTAACACAAGAACTATGAGAACCTGAGCCAAAACCAAGAGTTGGAGGCTCAATCGACTGAACCACCCAGGTGCCTCATCTGTGTCTTCATTTCTAATAACATTTTTTTTCTTTTCCTTTCCTTCCCATAAGATGTAGAGATTATTCAGAATGCTGTGCTTAAAGCCACATTGTGGACAGTTAAGTGAGCAGGTGGTGAGAGAATTGTGGTAGGGCCCCTTGAAGGCTCACGATTTGGTGGTAAAGTGGAGGAGAACAATAGGAAAATAGCTTGAGGGGAGTGCAGAGTGAAGGGAGGGTTTTTAATTTAGAAAAGAGCATAAGTGATCCTGTTTCTGGCAGAAGTAAAGGAGCCAGATAGAGATTAAGGATTCAAGAGAGATGGGAAACTGTAACTAAACAATTCACTCTCAAAAAGATAGGAATGATTAAAATAGGCACTTTGGGGGCGCCTGGGTGGCTCAGTCAGTTGAGCATCCGACTTCGGCTCAGGTCATGATCTCATGGTCTGTGAGCTCGAGCCCCGCGTAGGGCTCTGTGCTGGCAGCTCAGAGCCTGGAGCCTGCTTCGGATTCTGTGTCTCCCTCTCTCTCTCCCCCTCCCCTGCTCATGCTTTGTCTCTCTCTGTCTCAAAAATAAAAAAAAAAAAACATTAAAAATTTTAAAAATAAATAAATAAAATAAAATAGGCACTTTGGGGTATAAAATTCAGCTACATACGTTCTAATCATTAACACAATTCCATTTATTCAATTTAATGTGTTGATTTTCCTTGTCCTTCATATATTCCTTCAGGGTAAAATATATGTTACATTAACATAAACCTTTTTTTAAGCAGGAAAATCCCATTAGAAATTTTATAAAAACAAAGAAATGGTTAAAACTCAACAAAACATTAGCTGAACACACAGAAAGAAGAATGTTGCTACAATTCCTTGAAGAATTGAACCCTGTAAAAGAGACAATTTCTTCATTTTTATTTCAAATAGTGTCACATGCATAAATCAATTTGTGGTCCCATTTTTACATTATTATTGAAAATGAATAAAAAGAGCTACTTGGCTGTTCAAGATGTTACTCTATTTTTCTCAGCAAGATTATGCAATAATACCCAAATTTTAACCAACAGAATGTGTTGGGTTATGGAACAAATTATTCATAGAGATAGGACTCGCCTCATAAAAGGTAGACTCTCATGAAGCAATATGAGCAAGGTCTGAGTATTATTAGTTGCGCCCCAAATAGCTCATCTCGGTTCTGATGATGGTGAAATACATTGAATCAGCATCTGGTAATATTAAAATGGCTATGTGCTTTTTTGAAGGCTTTAAAGGATCTAGTCTCAAGAATCCATTTACAATATTCAGCCTACTTCAGCCTACTTCAGCCTGGTATGCCTACTTCTACACTTTGAAAACATTTCTTACAATTAATCAGCATTAACCTGCATTCTTTATTTAAAGGATAAGGTGATCCAGGATAGCATCTGTCTCCATAACTATATTTTCCTGATATTAAATTGCTTTTGTACATGTATTAGGCAAAATAATAACAATATATTAAAGTATTATGGATGCAGGCAGCATCTCATTACTTACCACTGAAAATTATTTACTACTTAAATCATTTAGAATTTTCTTTCATCTAAAAGACATAGGGGCACCTGGCTGGCTCAGTTGGTAGAGCATGTGACTCTGTATCTCAGAGTCATGAGTTTGAGACCCACATTGGGTGCAGCAGAGATTATTTTAATTATTTTTAATTAATTAAAATAAATGAAATAAAAAACATAAATAATATATTATGGTTCTGTTTCTGAGAGATATCACATGGACATACACTTGAGTCTCAGTATTTTATGATCATAAAAATAAAGTCACAGAACAAGCCTCTGAAATTGTTTTCAAACTGACTCATTAATTGAACAATATTATTCATATACAATTTTCATAGGATTATATGCTTGTTAAAAAAGCACCAAAATTTTCCCATATGGAGAAATATTATTCTCATCTTAATAAATATTTTGAACATATTTCCCAAAGAAAAAGCTAAAATTCTTCTTCGTGAACTACTATTGCAATAATATTACTCTTGGTTAAGTTATTTAATTCCTGAGCTTAAACTGGCACCCACAAACAGCTTGCTTATCCATGGCAGTCAGTCATGCATTTGTAGGTCCTATCCATGCCCCACTGACAGATCACACTCATAGGAAAAACTCAGTCATCACTGACCGTGAAGGACTGTGTGAGTATATACTGATGACCGGTAATTCTCAAACTCCAGGAGGCATCAGAATCACCTGGAGGATTTAAAAATACAGACTACTGGGCACCAACCCCATAGTTTCTGATCACAGTATGTGTGGGGTAGGACCCAAGAATCTGTATTTCTAAAAATTTCTGGATGATGCTAAAGCTGCTTGTGTAGGGACCACACTTTGAAAACTAATGTGAACAATTCATTTAAATGTACGCACCTGTAAGACACACTCATAATGACAATACCATTGATTTTTGAAGATTTCTCATCTACAAAGGTAATCACTTTTCCTCTGAGTATCTTGTCCTTTTGGATGGGTTCTAATATTCATCTCAGCCAGGAGCAATGACAAAGGAATTAAAGGGTGCCCTGAAGAACTTATAATTTCGTATACCTGTTGTCTCCTGATCTCTCTGCAGTTAACCCACATCCCTGGGAAAAGCCAGGCATGACCTAGCCTTTGACCACACAACCATCCTAAAATGGAGTAGATTCATTTCTCTTCTTTATGGACAGGAACATATGTTTGTTAGAAGACTCCAATGACTTTTCGTACACGGAGATTCTATTGTTCTCTTAATATAAAGAAAATTGTAGGCTATTAGAAGCAAAAAGGATCACTTTGAAATCAATGGACCAAACAGACCTTTTGTTGTATCTGATCTCTGTGTTAGCCAGAGTTTTCTACAGGAAAAACAAATCTTTCTAGATATTTAAAAAGAGAGAGAGAGAGAGAGAGAGAGAGATTTAACATGGGTAGCAAGACGCTTGCAAAATCATCTGAAAGAGTTGGACTATTCAGAATGCTATGCTTAAACCACATTGTGGGGAGTTAAGTGAGCAGGTGGTGAGGGAAATATTAAATCTGGACACCTCAACTTCCTTTAGATACATGTCTCCATTACTTTGCTATTCAAGAGAAGAAAATGGCCTTCACCTCATTTCTGCCTTCCAAAGCTAGGACATGTGCATCTAATTGATAGAATACAATTTGCAGTTAGAATCCAAGTTGTAGTTTTCAGATTGCCAGCCTTTGCAGTACAGGAGGATACCCTAAGATTAAGGATGAATGCAAAACAAGCTGATAAACATGCTGATATATTTTCATAATGATTATCTACCACCATGTGAAAAAGTCCTGATTTATGTTGGTTATCTCCTGTTCTACCTTCTCCTCACTCTCTTGCACGCATGCACACACAGACGCACATACACGCACACAGGTACACATGAATGCAGCTAGGTATATATCCACCTTCTTCATTTCTGTAAGTGGGAGTCACTGTCCTTTAGTTCCTAAATCTTTGCATTAACTTTTATTCTTTTAATCACAAAGTGTTCAAATTGGAAAAGACCTAGATAATCTAGGCCTGCCTCCTACATTCCAGATGAAGAAGCTAAGGCACATGAGTAGCCAGTGGCTAAGCAGGGAGTCAAATCCAGTTACAGCACCCTGGACCTATACTCCTTGCACAAAACATGCTACTTTGTCACAGAACTCTGTTGATTGTTCTTTTTAGGTCCCTTATTTTCATCCCTTTGCCTCTGTCTCTACTGCCACCATCCTAGCCCAGGTCCTCAACATCTCAAACACAGATTCAAGCAAGATACTCTGAGACAATATTTCTGCATTTCTCTACTCCAACCTACCCTATGTTCTGCCACCATCTTCCTTCTCCTAAAAACCTCCACTATGGCATCCCTTACTTCACTTGCTAAAATAGCTAATGCTGCTGAGGGGATGAAGTTCAAATTCCTTAGCTTGGCCCACCAAAAGCCAACCCCTCTTACTTTATCCCATGTCACTCTTGTAGAAGAGGATTGGAATCACAGCCACTTAACAATGGGTGTGTACTGTAAATTACCAGGACGAACCAAGAACAAGAAGTGGTTGAGTACTAGGCCAAAGACATAATTAAGGGTCAGATTTGATTTTGGGGGGTCAAGAAGGTCTGACACTAAAAATATATGAGAAATTGGAATAGGGTACAATTTAAGGCCGAAGCACAGTAATAAAACTGAATATTAACTCAGCAATAATGAGCACAAGAACACAGGGCTTTGAACCAAAAGACCTAATTTTTATGTTAAGTTCCAACACTACTAAAAACACTTTGAAGCCTGTTACTTAACCTTTTGGAGATAACTTCCTTATTTGTATAATAGAGACAATGATTGATGCTTGGTAGGAGTGTTGTTAAAATAAATGAAATAGGGGCACCTGAGTGGCTCAGTTGGGTTTCAGTTCAGTCATGATCCCAGGGTTGTGTAATAGAGCCCCATGTCAGGCTCCACGCTGAGCATGGAGCCTGACTGAGATTCTCTCTCTTTCTCTCTCTACCTCTTCCTCTCTCCCCTGCTTGCACTCTCTCTCTAAGAAGAAAAAAAGTAAAAAAATGAAATAAATGAAATAACATGTCTGAAATAATGCTGGAGAATACCTGGTACGTATTAGGTATTCAATTTTTTAATTACCTTTTCTTTCCTTTATTCATTCTACAAATATTTATTCAGCACCTATAATATGCCAAGTATTATGCAAAGAGCTTTCTAAGTACTATGCAAGAATACAATGAGGAGAGGAGGAGCCAAGATGGCGGAACAGCATGGAAGTATTTTTGGTGTCTCGTGTCCATGAAATACAGCCAGACCAACACTAAACCATCCTGCACACCTCAAAAACTGACTGGAGGATTAACACAACAATCTGCACAACCTGAACCAGAGAACTCAGCAGGTACTTGGCGCTGCCAGAGAAGTGAACGGGGCGGGGAGAGAGAAGCCCCGGAGGGCAGGGAGCCGTTTTTGCTTGGGGAGAGAGGATTGAGACTGGTGGGGGTGGGGGAAGAATATAGGAAAAGCACTCCTCCCAAAAGCAGCTGGAGAGAAAGTGGAAAAGGGAAAAGTCGTAACAGCCACAGGGACTGAACTAAAAAGGGAGAAAGGAGAAAGGAGAGGGTTTAAATCCCATTAAGACTCTATAAACAGCAGGAGCGCAGAGTCTGAAACGGCGCAGCTCCATACCTGGCGGTGCTCTGGTGGGAAGAGCAAATCCCCAGGAACAGAGTGAGGTCCGGGGGTCTTCGGGCCACACGGGAGAGGCAGGTCCCATGCTGGGAGGACATCTGGGAGGCTGTTTGGCCTTCATATGCAAAGGCCCCATATGCAAAGGCCTCAGTGGACCCGGGAGAACAACCACATTTGCTGATGCTGGAACACGGTTGTTAGGGGTGAAGCCTGGTGCCAGATATGTGTTGTGATTTTCCATAATCCCTGAAACGCTGCTGCTGCATGATCCCGTGAATTTTTTCTGGGGCAGGCTGGCGCTCAGCTGCAGTCTCTGGGCATCGCCAGCAGCACAGTCTCGGGAAATTTCCTGGGTGCGGCCATCACCCGGCCATTGCTCGGTGAGACCCTCCCACAGAGGGGCAGAACAGATCAAAGCCACAGTCCGTCAGAAGCGAGGGGTTGGGAAAAACAGCCGCATCTGAGATAAAACTCAGGAAGAAGGTGCTGCCTGAGGCTTGGTCATGGACAGTGTAA
Organism: Prionailurus viverrinus; assembly: GCF_022837055.1. Taxonomy (NCBI): domain Eukaryota; kingdom Metazoa; phylum Chordata; class Mammalia; order Carnivora; family Felidae; genus Prionailurus; species Prionailurus viverrinus. Next base: position 23,988,389 of record NC_062569.1, read on the forward strand.
AAGCGGGGAGTGGATGGTAGCCCCGGACGGTGCACAATTGCTGATCAGGGAGAACAGAGTTCCAACACTAGAGAGCGGGACGCCATTTTCACCGTTCCCGCGCATGCGCATACACACCTACCAGCGCCACAACAATCCACTTCAGTAAGCTAAGCAGCGCCATCTAGTGGAGAATTTAGCTGTTACACTACGCCCCGCCCAACTGGGCTAACCTCATTCAGGAACACAGATTTCTCTGCCTGCTTGGTTTAGTGACTATAAAGCACTTCATATTTTGACTTCGAGGGGAAAACTAAATAATTTGAATCATAGTTCAATCTGCTCGCTGGTCCATCTGTTCAATTTTCTTTTTTTTTCCTTTTTCATTTGTTTTCTTTTTCTTGAATACAGAAAGAAAAAAATATTTTTATTTTCAATTTTTATTAAAAATACTTTTCTTTAATTTTTTTCTACTATATTTTTTACTTTTGTGTAAATTTTTTCAAATTCTATTTTACTTCCATCATTTCATTTTATTCTATTTCAGTGTATTCATTTTTTCAAATTTTCAAATGATTTCCTTTTGTTTTCTTTCTTTCCCCTTTTTTCTCTAATCTATCAAGCTCCTTTCAACACCCAGACCAAAACACACTAAGGATCTAGCATCACTTATTTGATTTTTGTGTGTGTTTGTTGTTTTTAATTTTAATTTTTTAATTTTAATTGTTTTTTAATTAAAATTTTTCACCTCATTAATTCCTTTTCTCCCTTCAAAATGACAAAAAGAAGGAATTCACCCCAAAAGAAAGATCAGGGTGAAACGACAGTCAGGGACTTAACCAACACAGATACAAGTAAGATGTCTGAACCAGAATTTAGAATCACAATAATAAGAATACTAGCTGGAGTCGAAAATAGATTAGAATCCCTATCTAAGGAGATAAAAGAAGTAAATGCTAATCAGGATAAAATAAAAAATGCTATAACTGAGCTGCAATCTCGAATGGATGCCCTGGCAGCAAGGATGGATGAGGCAGAGCAGAAAATCAGTGATATAGAGGACAAACTTATGGAGAATAATGAAGCAGGAAAAAAAAAAAAAAAGAGAGAGACTAAGGCAAAAAAGCATAATTTAAGAATTAGAGAAATAAGTGGCTCATTAAAAAGGAACATCAGACTCATAGGGGTCCCAGAAGATGAAGAGAAAGAAAAAGGGGTAGAAGGTTTATGTGAGCAAATCATAGCAGAAAACTTTCCTAACCTGGGGAAAGACACAGACATCAAAACCCAGGAAGCACAGCACACTCCCATTAGATTCAACAAAAACTGACCATCAACAAGGAATAACATAGTCAAATTCACAAAATACTCAGGCAAGGAGAGAATCATGAAAGCAGCAAGGGAAAAAACTCCTTAGCCTACAAGGGAAGACAGATCAGGCTTGCAGCAGACCTATCCACAGAAACTTAGCAGGCCAGAAAGGAGTGGCAGGATATATTCAGTGTGCTGAATCAGCAGGAATTTCAGCTGGAGATAGGCAGCCAAGAATTCTTTATCCATCAAGGATGTCATTCAAAACATAAAGATGGGGGGCGCCTGGGTGGCGCAGTCGGTTAAGCGTCCGACTTCAGCCAGGTCACGATCTCGCGGTCCGTGAGTTCGAGCCCCGCGTCGGGCTCTGGGCTGATGGCTCGGAGCCTGGAGCCTGTTTCCGACTCTGTGTCTCCCTCTCTCTCTGCCCCTCCCCCGTTCATGCTCTGTCTCTCTCTGTCCCAAAAATAAAAAAAACGTTGAAAAAAAATTAAAAAAAAAAAAAAAACATAAAGATGGATTAAAAGTTTCCCAGACAAACAAAAATGAAAGTATTTTGTGACCACTAAACCAGTCCTGCAAGAAATTTTAAGGGGGACTCTCTGAAGGAAGAAAAGACGAAATAATAAATAAAGACCAAATGCAACAAAGACTAGAAAGGACCAGAGAACACCAGAAACTTCAACTCTACAAGCAACATAATGGCAATAAATTCATATCTTTCAGTACTCACTTGAAATGTCAATGGACTAAATGCTCCAACTAAAAGACATAGGGTAACAGAATGGATAAGATAACAAGATCTATCTATATGCTGTTTACAAGAAACCCACTTTAGACCTGAAGACACTTTCAGACTGAAAGTAAGGGGATGGAGAACCATCTATCATGCTAATTGTCGACAAAACAAAGCTGGAGTAGCTATACTTATATCAGACAATCTAGACTTTAAAATAAAGTCTGTAACAAGAGATGAAGAAGGGCATTATATCATAATTAAGGGGTCTATCCACCAAGAAGACCTAACAATCATAAACATTTATGGTCCACATGTGGAGCCACGCAAGTATATAGATCAATTAATCACAAACATAAAGAAACTCATTGATAATAGTACCATAATAGTAGGGGATTTTAACACCCCACTTACAACAATGGACAGATCATATAATCAGAAATTCAACAAGGAAACAATGGCTTTGAATGACACACTGGACCAGATGGACTTAACAGATATATTCAGAACATTTCATCCTAAAGCAGCTGAATACACATTCTTCTCCAGTGCACATGGAATGTTCTCCAGAATAGATCACATACTGAGACACAAATCAGACCTCAACAAGTACAAAAAGATCGAGATCATGCCATGTATATTTTCAGACCACAATGCTATGAAACTCGAAATAAATCACAAGAAAAAATTTGGAATGGTAACAAATATTTGGAGACTAAAGAATATCCTACTAAAGAACGAATGGGCTAACCAAGAAGTTAAAGAGGAAATTAAAAAGTACATGGAAACCAATGAAAATGGTAACACCACAACCCAAAACCTCTGGGACGCAGCAAAGGTGGTCATAAGAGGAAAGTATATAGCAATCCAGGCCTTCCTAAAGAAGGAAGAAAGTTCTCAGATACCCAACCTAACCTTATACCTTTAAGAGCTGGAAAAAGAACAGCAAATAAAACCCAAAACCAGCAGAAGACCAGAAATAATAAAGATTAGAGGAGAAATCAGTGCTACTGAGACCAAAAATAACAATAACAACAACAACAACAACAACAACAACAACACATAGAACAGATCAATGAAACCAGAAGCTGGTTCTTTGAAAGAATTAACAAAATTGATAAACCCCTAGCTAGTTTGATCAAAAAGAAAAAGGAAAGGACCCAAATAAATAAAATCAAGAATGAAAGATGAGAGATCACAACCAACACAGCAGAAATAAAAACAATAATAAGAGAATATTACGAGCAATTATATGCCAATAAAATGGACAATCTGGAAAAAACGGACAAATTCCTAGAAATATATACACTACCAAAACTGAAACAGGAAGAAATAGAAAATTTGAACAGACCCATAACCAGTAAAGAAATTGAATTAATAATCAAAAATATCCCAAAAAATAAGAGTCCAGAGCCAGATGGCTTTCTAGGGGAATTCTACCCAACATTTAAGGAAGAGTTAACACCTATTCTCTTGAAGCTGTTCCAAAAAAACAGAAATGGAAGGAACAGTTGCAAACTCTTTCTATGAAGCCAGCATTACCTTGATTCCAAAACCAGACAAGGCCCCACTAAAAAGGAGAACTATAGACCAATTTCCCTGATGAACATGGATGCAAAAATCCTCAACAAGATATTAGCCAACCAGATCCAACAATACATTAAAAACTTTATTCACCACGACCAAGTGGGATTTATACCTGGGATGCAGGGCTGATTCAATATCCACAAAACAATCAATGTGATTCATTACATCAACACAAGAAAGGACAAGAACATGATCCTCTCTCTCAATAGATGCAGAGAAAGCATTTGACAAAATACAGCATCCTTTCTTCATAAAAACCCTCAAGAAAGTAGGGATAGAAGGAGCATACCTTGAGATCATAAAAGCCATATATGAATGACCCAACACTAATATCATCCTCAATGAGGAAAAACTGAGAGCTTTCTCCCTAAGGTCAGGAACAAGACTGGGACGTCCACTATCACCACTGTTATTCAATATTGTATTGGAAGTCTTAGCCTCAGTAATCAGGCAACACAAAGAAATAAAAGGCATCCAAATTGGCCATGAGGAGGTCAAACTTTCACTCTTGGCAGATGACACGATACTCTATATGGAAAACCCAAAAGATTCCACCAAAAAACTGCTAGAACTAATCCATGAATTCAGCAAAGTGGCAGGATATAAAATCAGAGATCGGTTGCATTCCTATACACCAACAATGATGCAACAGAAAGAGAAATCAAGGAATCAATCCCATTTACAATTGCACCAAAAACCATAAAATACCTAGGAATAAATCTAACCAAAGAAGTGAAAAATCTATACACTGAAAACTATAGAAAGCTTGTGAAAGAAATTGAAGAATACACAAAAAAAATAAAAGAATATTCCATGCTCCTGGATAGCAAGAACAAATATTGTTAAAATGTCAATACTACCCAAAGCAATCTACATATTCAATGCAATACCCATCAAAATAATACCAGCATTCTTCACAGAGCTAGAACAAACAATCCTACAACTTGTATGGAACCAGAAAGAACCCGAATAGCCAAAGCAATCCTGACAAAACCAAAGCAGGAGGCATCACAATCCCGGACTTCAAGCTGCATTACAAAGCTGTAATCATCAAGACGGTATGGTACTGGCACAAGAACACTCAGATCAATGGAACAGAATAGAGAACCCAGAAATGGACCCACAAACGTATGACCAACTAATCTTCGACAAAGCAGGAAAGAATATCCAATGGAATAAAGACAGTCTCTTCAGCAAGTGGTGCTAGGAAAACTGGACAGTGACATGCAGAAGAATGAACCTGGACCACTTTCTTACACCATACACAAAACTAAACTCAAAATGGATGAAAGACCTCAATGTAAGACAGGAAGCCATCAAAATCCTCGAGGAGAAAGCAGGCAAAAACCTCTTTGATCTTGGCCACAGCAGCTTCTTACTCAACATGTCTCCGGAAGTAAGGGAAACAAAAGCAAAAATGAACTACTGGTACCTCATCAAAACAAAAAGCTTCTGCACAGCGAAGGAAATAATCAGCAAAACTAAAAGGCAACTGACAGAATGAGAGAAGATATTTGCAAATGACATATCAGATAAAGGGTTAGTATCCAAAATCTACAAAGAACTTTTCAAACTCAACACCCAAAAACCAAATAATCCAGTGAAGAAATGGGCAAAAGACATGAATAGACACTTCTCCAAAGAAGACATCCAGATTGCCAACTGACACATGAAAAAATGCTCAACATCACTCATCATCAGGGAAATACAAATCAAAACCATATGAGATACCACCTCACACCTGTCAGAATGGCTAACATTAGCAACTCAGGCAGCAACAGATGTTGGCAAGGATGCAGAGAAAGAGGATCTCTTTTGCATTGTTGGTGGGAATGCAAGCTGGTGCAGCCACTCTGGAAATCAGTACGGAGGTTCCTCAGAAAACTAAAAATAGAAGTCCCCTACGACCTAGCAATTGCACTACTAGGCATTTATCCAAGGGATACAGGTATGCTGTTTCGAAGGGACACATGCACCCCCATGTTTATAGCAGCACTGCCAACAATAGCCAAAGTATGGAAAGAACCCAAATGTCCATCAATGGATGAATGGATAAAGATGTGGTATATATATACAATGGAGTATTACTCGGCAACCAAAAAGAATGAAACCTTGCCATTTGCAACTATGTGGATGGAACTAGAGGGTATTATGCTAAGCAAAATCAGTCAGTCAGAGAAAGACAAATATCATATGACTTCACTTATACGAGGACTTGAAGACACAGAACAGATGAACACAAGGAAAGGGAAGCAAAAATAATATAAAAACAGGGAGGGGAAAAAACATAAGAGACTTTTACATATGGAGAACAAACACAGGGTTACTTGAGGGATTGTGGGAAGGGGCGGATAGGCTAAATGGTTAAGGGGCATTGAGGAATCTACTCCTGAAATCATTGTTGCACTATATGGTAACTAACTTGGATGTGCATTAAAACAACAAAAAATAAAAAATAAAAGAATATAGTGAGGAGCAAAATATATGAAATCTTGGCCTTATGGAGTTTGCAAACTAGCAGAAAAGACAGACAATAAATAAGTGAGCCTATAAGAAATGAAACAGATGAACCTATGAGGAAAAAGATAGGAAGCAAACCGTAAGAGACTCTTAACTATAGAGAGCAAACTGATGGTTACTGGAGGGGAGGTGGCCGGGGGATGGGCTAAATGGGTGATGGGTATTAAAGAGGACACTTGTTGTGATGAGCACTGGGTGTTGTATTTAAGTGATGAATCACTGAATTCTTTCCTAAAACGAATTTTACACTGTATATACTAACTAACTGGAATTTAAATTAAAAAAATAAGTGAGCCTAAATATAATTACAGATGGGGATGTGTGCCATGAAGCTAAAGAATAAAGTGATGTGAGGATGACCAGCAGATGGGACCAAATTTAAATTGGGGCTGGTCAGGAAAGGCCTCTCTCAGGAAATGCCATTGTAACTGAGACATGAAAGAGAAGAAGAGAAGAATGGGCAAAGAGTGTGGTCAGCAAATGCCAATTATTTTCTGTGCCTGCATTGAGAAAAAGAGGCGGTTATCTTTATTTTTTTAATTTTTTTAATGTTTATTTATTTTTGAGACAGAGAGACAGAGCATGAACAGGGGAGGGTCAGAGAGAGAGGGAGACACAGAATTCGAAGCAGGCTCCAGGCTCTGAGCTGTCAGCACAGAGCCCGAAGCGGGGCTTGAACTCACGGACCATGAGATCATGACCTGAGCTGAAGTCGGACGCTTAACCCACTGAGCCATGCAGGTGCCCCATGAAGTTGTTATCTTTAGATGGAGGTCAAAACCAAACATGCTGGCCGCATGAGCTGAAAGTGGTTGTTTTGAAGGTGAGGAAAAATGCAGAAGGGTCAGTGATGTTCTGGAGCTGGTTCGTGCTAACTCACAAAAGCTGATGGTACACCTCTCTTCCCAACTCTGTGTTCAGTCGTGTCACATTGGCCATTTGAAACTGGGCACGGATGGCATATTTACAACGTGGAAATCAGAATGTATTATAAGCGAAAGCCTTTTTTTCCTCCAGAGAGGTGGCTGTTAAACATTAAGCAACATGCCACTAGACAAGCGCCTGTTGTACTATTTGGCATCTTGAACTATGTTCTTTGATAAAGATAACAATTCAATTAAAAAGAAAATGAAAATTTAAACACTGGATTAGTACATGAAATCATTCTAAGTATGAGTAGTGTACATCAGCCAAAGGCCAGGCATGAAAGCAAAAACCATGCTGGATATTTCAAACAGAGGTATTTGATACAGAGATTTGACACATAGGCGTTGAAAGGGAGATGCTGAGATAACCTATAGAAAACACCAGGAAGCTACCCCCATCAGGGCTAAGAAAACAAAGAGCATGAGATGGTGTGACTAGAACCTAAAAGTTCTGTGGGGTTATAGGACAGGAAAGGACACCTTAAAGGAGTTGATTTTTGTTCAAATCCTTGAGACGGGGGTAAAACCATGTGGGTTGGGTGCTAGAAGATCAAGGAGACAGGGCTGGAAGATTATGGCAGTGGGATTCTGGGGACAGTATGGCAGGTGCCAGGACAGGCTCTTGATTGGGTAGGGAAGAGGGAGTGTGGTGAGGCTGCTCTTCCAACAGCATAGCTGCTGCATATTCCTCTGAGGGACAGCTGAAGGCTGACTTTGGAAGTACCAAAGGGAGCTAGAGTTTACAGCTACCTGTCCTCTCTTGCTGGGGGCAGGGAAACCTGAGTTGGAAACCAGGAGAGGGCCCATTACCCCCCTTCTCTTGGCTTCCAAACTGCCATCAATGCTTCCTATCGGTAGAATACATCTTGAAGATGTCACTTTGGAGTCCCAGTGCCAATAGCACAGGGAAGCCTATAAATAAGGGGGCTTGGGGCTCAGAAAAATAGGCAAATAACTCACAAGGTAATCGTGTATACTGTCACAATTTGTAGCTGAAGCTCTTTGGGACCGTAAGGACTGGTTCACGGCTAAAGTGGTTAAGGTATGTTTTTGTTATCAGAAGAATCAGATGAGTCTCATGACCTTGGGAGACAGATTGGGAGACAATTCTCCCTGGGTCTCTGCATGTCTTATGAGCAGGAGCACTGACAATTTTGTTATCCACTATCTTTTTTCAAGACAATTTATATAACAAATAGCCTTGGAAGGTAGAGATAGTGTCTTTCTCTGAAATAGAAGAAATTTTGTTTGCTGTCCAGTAGAACAAAGATACTCTTTCTCCCCCAATCAAATGTTGGAACAGTTGGCTTGCATGAGGCTGAAAGAAAAGATTATAGAAGACTGGAGTTTCCTAAGCCATGGTTTCTCAGCTATGACACAATGCCACTGCACCTATCTGATGTGTTCTGTATCACCTTTGGTACTCACCACCTCCTCTGCACTACCATTTACACTATCCCACAAAAACTTAGCAGAGTAGAGAAAGCTGAAACAAGTCAGTTACCATGAGGCCATCTGCTGTCAGTCTTCTGAAATATTAACAATCTTCATTTGCCACTGTCTCCTTTCTTACAGCCTTTTCCTGTTAGGTTTATTCTTTGCTGTACTTTTGGTGCGATTTTAGAAGGAAACCATCAGAGGTCTTCAATATGCCATACATAAGCAGATGCCCCTAAAGTTGTTTTCTTATATGCTATATATCTTTTTTTGTTTCTGTACATGTCAATGAATTATAACCTTTAGGGTCCTGCCTTGTAAAAGGACAGCTGCTTTGATATCATTTTAGGTGTGGAAAGGATATTACACCTTCACCAATAAAAATCTTTCTTCAGGAGTTTTATTCCCTTTTGGGGCAAAAAAAAAAATGCTTTGACTTGTTTGCCATCATTAACATTGGCATGCAAATGAGTGTAGGTCTTTGAGATAGGGAGAAAAACCAGAGGCCTCCATTTAGGATCCTGAATGAAGAGCTGCAGTGGCATACCTCCTGGAGGAAAAGCCTGAGGCTGGGATCTCGCAAATCTGACCTACTTCACAGTTTTACTTGGAGCTCAGCTGAATATGTTTTCCACAGAGCTGAGGTGTATATCTCTGGAAGTCTCTAACTTTCCAGGAAATAAATAATGTATTGAACTCAATAACCTCACTGAAGCTTGAACTACCCCCCGATCCATCCCTTGCAATGAAGAGAGAAAGCACAGCTTCGGCATCTTCTGCCCATTAAACGAGATTAGTTTACCTTTCCACCAGCTTAAACAAAATAGCGACTCAATGGTCCTCCTAGGACTAACCAAATAAGAAAACAGTGCTCTAATCAATGTAACTGCTAGGCTTAATAGTTTTTTGATTTTTGGTCTAAATTTTATTGCTGTCAGTTGAGTATCTCTTTTTAAGCAATTATATTTGCCTCTCCATTATGTGCATATGTTTCCTGTAATATATCTCCTTGTGGTAGACGAGTAAGGGGACACTGAGAATGTCGTTGGTTATTTAGTTTTTCTTGTTATTACAATCAATGGTTTCTTTATGATCGTTTTGTTAAACTAGACATTTATCAGGTTTTTCATTTGGGGTTCGGTGAATTCAGTGATGCCGGCCACTTACCCCCACGTTCAGTATTTTCCTCCCCTCTGATGAGAAAGTTGGTAACAGTGTCTTTTCATCAAGGTGCTTTTAAGGTAATTTTTATGTTTTTGTTTAACATGGCTCAAAGAGCATCCCCAAAAAATCAAGATACAGATGCTGATTAAAACACATGGCTGTCTGCTTCCCTGCATATTGGCCCCGTGCCTGGAAGGATGGCGCACCAGCAGGTGGATAGGATTGTGGCTGATACACCTGACATGAGAATGGACTATAATGAAACCCAGGCTGCACTCCAGTGAAAATCAGGGTCTTCGTGTCTTTGACAAAATCACTTCAGATCAAGCCTCTATTATGGCAGAACTAACTAGTGGTTTCAAAATTAAAATCAGGAAGGACTTCAGCATCATTATCGTGGTTCCCACATATTGCAGAAATTCTAGACTTGGGTGGTGAAATCATGAAGATGAAGGAGGAAAGGGAAACCGCTGTGGAAGATTAATAGCAAAAATGGCTCCAATTCTTTACCGTCCTTTGTCATATTGCTCTGCAGTGCCCTCTCATTTGGACTCCGGGTTGGTCAGGTAATCTGTTGGGGCCAATGGGATATTACTAAATATGTGCAAGCAACCACTTGAAAAACACTTATTTGTCTCAACCTGCATTGCTGCACTTCTGCCACCACCTTGAGAAAATGAGTGGGCTGGCCTGCTGGTGGATGAGAGACAAAATGCCCAGTCACCCCTATCACATAGCAATAGTGTAATTAATAGCATAGCAATGGTAATTAATAACTAATACTACCACTATTCAATTCAGCAAATATTCATTGAGTGTCTAGTAGGCTCCTTGATAATACAGAATGGGTAAGGCATAGTCCCTGGCCTTAAAGTGCTTACACACTAGTAAAAGACCCACTTGCAAACAAATACTTTCACGTGCTAAATTCAAGAACAGGTATCTTGCTGTGAAAGCATTGCTCAGTCTCAATGATTGGAAAGAATGCATATGATGTGGAAACTTTTGCATTACAAGTGGGTACACACACACACACGCGTGCCACCTGCACAGTATGGGACACACAATGGAAAGCCACTCAAACTGCAATAGCAAAGTGGCTGTTTACTGGTCTGACACGTAAGGTTCATAATGTTCACATGTCTGTTCATTTGGTGTTGGGGAGAGGATTCCCTGTCATCGTGAGCCCCAATCTGGAGATGACTTTTCCTATCAGAGGGAAGGAAATAAAATACCATTCGCTTCATCAAGATCTGTGCAAAATTGTGAATAACTTAGAGAAAGAAGACAGGGCCAGCTAGATAGAGGATAGAAAATGATCCAATTAGAAAGGCAAGTTGAAGCATCTTTGTCTAGTACTTGGCTACTCAAAGTGTAGTCCATGGGCCAGCAGTATTATCTTTACCTGGGACCTCATTAGAAATGCAGATTTCAAGCTCCATCCCAGATGTACTGAATCAGAATCTTTACTACAGCAAGGATCCCAGGTGTTTTTGATGCTGTTAAAATTTGAGATTAAAGTTTGAGAAGAACCGGTCTAGTCCACATGCTGGAAATGATTGCAAGTGGCTTACCCAAGTACAGAGGTACAGGAGCAAATGAAAGCCTCAGTCTTTTGTAGGGTGAATTTGAATAAATAATAAAGAGATAATTTAAAAAAATAAAAGAAATGAAATAAAATAAAATATTTTCAAATTGTTAGAGCATCAAACAATAATTGAAGAGGCCATTTCAAACAGTGCTTTTCAAACTGAGGGATGAAACTTAGTGGAGGATGGGGAAATCCATTTAAGTCCATTTCTCAACCCTGGCTACACAACCCCTCTATCAGAATCATAGAGGTTGCTTTTTAAAATCCCAGTGCCCAGGTCCTTCCACAGACCAATTAGATCACAATCTTTGGTGGTAGGAATTGAAGGGGGCAGAGAATGAAGGATGGACCCAGGTATCGGTATTTTTAAAGCTCCCTAAGTGATCTTTATGTACAAATTAAGCCAAATTTGAGAACCAATGATCTAGGTCACAAGGAGCAACTCTTCCTAGCTAAAGTAGAATAAGAAGAATTGGAGTGAAATGGAATAGAATAGAAAAGAAAAGATCAGTGTCTCACATGCAGTCAGGGTATTACTTTGAGACATTTTTGTTCCTTATATATGTATGTGAGAGTATATATGTAATGGATTACCATAAAATACATTTCTAATTGTGGTTCACTGCCAAGAAATTTTAAACTATCATTTTGAAGTGATCATCTAGCAAAAAAACAAAGCAAAGATAGAGAAATATTCACAAATAAAGGTCTTAATAATTAAAAAAAAAAAGTTACATCCCAGCACAAATCCAAGCAAGACAAGAATAGTTTAGGACACAGAAAATTACCGATAGACCTTGAATAGACAGAAAACAGAAGAATCTAGATTGTACTGGACTAAAACTTAGACCACTTTTGTTTGTTCTATGTACTCATGCTCAAACTAGAGATGAAGGAAACTATACAGCCTGAACTTCCAATAGTGAAGGGTCAATCACATTCACTCTGTTATATCCACAAAATCCTGACTTAGGGAAAAGTTTTTAGATGTTGTCTGAGAGATATCCAAAGTATGTGGGCAGAGAAATTTAGCAGACTTAATCATGAAGGGAATACTTGTAACAGTGGCTCTCAACTTTGGAGCCCTCTTGAAAGTCTGCTAAAAGCAAAGGGACTTCTTTCATAAAACTATGCATATTCAGCCACACACAGAATTTTGCATAGAAATAAAGACCCACCCTCAAACCCATTCATGGACCACTTCACAGTGGTGGTATCCAGATTAAAAGCCCCTGAAAGGAGGCGGCTTTGAGAAAGCTTATTTCCACGTGGGTGTGCTACAAATTATTCAAGTAGCCATTAATTGATGACAAGTTGATATGCAGAGTTTTCATCTCACAGAATTAATAAAGCAGGGAACAGATTTAGTAAATGAAGACTTGCAGTAATCAAAGGTGAGGCCCCAGAGGTCCAGTTCGAAGGTTCTGCAAGGGGTGCAATACACCTTGCCTGTGCTGCATAGAGCTTTCTGTACTTCCTTTATGTCCTTTATCTCCTCTCTCTGTTCTAGTCTGTTTTTATTGTGGTAAAATATACTTAACATAGAATTTGCCATCTTATTCTTTTTTAATTGTAATTTTTTAGATGCATTAAGTACGTTCTCACTGTCGTGCAATCTTCAGAACTCTTTCACTTGGCAAAATGGAAACTCTATGCCCGTGAAACAAGAACTCCTCATCCCCCCCCCCCCGGGGCCCCCAGGAATCACCATTCTATTTTCTGTCTCTATCAATTTAGCTACTGTAGGTAGTTCATAGAAGTGGAGCCTTTCAGTATTCGTCTTTTTTGTGACTGGCTGACTTCACTTAGCATAATATCCTCACTGTTCTTCCATGTTGGAGCATGTGTCAGAATTTCCTTCCTCTTTAAGGCTGAATACTATTCCAATGTATATATTACTACAACTGATTTATCTGTTCTTCCATAGATGTACGCTTGAGTTGCTTCCACCTTTTGGCTATTACAAATAATGTGGCTGCTTTAACCTTTTACAAGCTTCAACCCTGAGAGCAGCCAGGAAGAAACCTAATTTGGGAGTCTAGAGTATCCTAAAATGAAATAAAGCAGTTTCTATCAACCATCATCAAGGATGAAAGAAAGTGCAAGCCTCAGATTTTAACTTGCCACACAATAACCTGATGATGGAATGCTCTCTTCTTACAGAGAAGAGCTGATTTTAAAATGTCTCTCTTTTTTCTAACTATAAAAATAATACTTGATTATAAAAATAATATATGTTCACTGTGGAAAATTTGGAAAGTATAAAAAAAGAATAAAGAAGTATGTCAAAATTGTCTCTAAGCTATCAACCAAGAGATAATTACTGTAAAGATTTTGGTGGGTTTCTCCTAGTTTGTCTGCTATATTATGAGTGCTATGCAGAATATATATAGCTACAAATGATTTTTTAAGCCATTTGGGAACATATATTTTTGTATCCCTTTTCCATTTACAATGCCACATTGTATTGTTGGTGGTTTTTGCAAGTTATTAAAATTCTTTGTAATGTCTGCATAATATTCCATTTCATGGATGTATTATAACTAATCATTTCCCTACTGTTTAATGTTTAAGTTATTTCCAATTTATCTATTATAATCTTCTGGTAAACATCTCTCTACAAAATCATTATCTGCATTGCTCATTAATTTCTTTTGGATAGGTAGCTGGAAATAGAATTATTGGGTCCAAAGATGTGAATTCATATTAATCTCTTATGTATATTGCCAAAGTATTGGAAACTTGCAAGTAATTTGGTAATATGTATTAAGAAATTTATGTAAGTTCACACCTTTGGATCCTTTTATTAGTCTTTTATTAGTCTTAGTTTATTTGGGGGACTGAAGAGCAATTACTATTTTTTGTTTTTCTTTAATTTGCTTTCTCATAAGCTTAATGGCCCTTTGTATTTCTTAAAAGTCAAAACTATGGAGACAGTAAAAAGAGTAATAAGTTACCAGCAATGGGATGGTGGAAGGGAGGGATGAATGGATTTTTAGGGCAGTGAAAATACCAGTAAGAAAACATAATGATGAATACATGTCATTATACATTTGTCCAAATCCATAGAATGGACAATTCCAAGAGTGAACCATAATGTAAGCTATGGTCTTTGGGTGATAATGATGGGTCAACGTAGGTTCATTAACTGTAATAAACGTACTGCTCTGGTGGGGGATGTTGATAATGGGGAAGGCTCCGCATGTATAGGAGTAAGGAGTATATGGAAATTCTCTGCACCTTCCCCTCAATTTTGCTGTGAACCTAAAGTTTTAGGTTCTAAAAAAGTAAAGACCCCCCAAAAATCATTAAAAAATATCTTATGACTTACAGAAAATTTAAATTTTATTGGAGTTAAATCTGTTAACCCATTGTAATTTAAGCTGTTTTATGCTTAGAATGCCCTTCCTCAGGACAAATTAATTAATTAATTAATTAATTAATCCTTCAGATAATTTAATGTTTTGATTTTTTAATCTACCTAAAAATTATCTTGATATACTGTGAGATGACAATCTAAATTAATCTATTCCCACCCTCATCCCCATTTTGACTAACACCAACTCAGAGCCTGGAGCCTGCTTCAGATTCTTTGCCTCCCTGTCTCTTTGCCCCTCCCCCACTTATGCTCTGTCTCTCTCTCTCTCTCTCTCTCTCTCTTTCTCTCTCTCTCTCAAAAAAATTAAACATTAAAAACATTTTAAAAAATAATTATTTGGGCTATTGTTTAAGATAGTTACTAAGGAAATATAGTTTTATTCTTGGCATATTAAAAGCTTCTATCAGGAATGAATGTTCACTTTATTAAATAAATTTTTTGGCCTCTACTGAAATGAAATTTTTTGCTTTGTTCTTTTTTTTTAAAATTTTTTAATGTTTTATTTATTTTTGAGAGAGAGAGAGAGAGAGAGAGAGCAAGCAGGTGAAGGACAGAGAGAGAGAGAGGCACAGAATCCAAAGCAGGCTCCAGGCTCTGAGCTGTCAGCACAGAGCCCGATGTGGGGCTCGAACTCACGACCTGAGCTGACGTTGGACACTTAACCAACTGAGCCACCCAGGCGCCCCGAAATTTTTGCTTTGTACTAATGATATGATTGTATATATTATTTCCTAATATTATAGCATCTAATAGAAGCCTAAATACAACTAAAAAATGGCATATTACTATGTTAATATAACTGATTAATTCCATTTATGAACATCTGTCATTTGTGGGTCTTGATATTAGTACATAAAATTGTGTATTACATTTTTTAGGTTTGGTATCAAAGTTTCATTAGTTTCATAAAATTTTTTGAATAATTTTCCGATAAAATTTCCATCTTTGCTTATATCCACTTTCCTTTTTTTTTTAACATTTTATTTATTTTTGTGTGAGAGAGAGACACACACAGAGCATGAGCAGGGGAGGGGAAGAGAGAGAGGGAGACAAAATCTGATGCAGGTTTCAGGTTCTGAGCTGTTAACACAGAACCGGATGTTGGGCACAAACCCATGAGCTGTGAGATCATGACCTGAGCCAAAGGCAGACACTTAACCTACTGAGCTACCCAGGCGCCCCGTTTATATCCACTTTCTATGAAAACTAATATATCTTTACATTTTGCCTTCTTTTACAAAGAAGTACTTGATATATTTATTAATGCTTCTATTCATTTGGTTTTTTTATTTACCAATCTCTGCTTTTACCTTTGTCAATTTCATACTACCAAATTACATTAACATAAAAGTGCACAAATATATATTTAAAGCTCAAATGACAATCATCAGAGTCATTTAATTCCACCTGACTCTTATCAGAGGAGAGAAATAGTTAAATAGAACATTATTCCATGGAGAATCGAAAAGGCACAACTTCTATTTTTGTAGAGCACAAAGTCTAACATATATATGTTAAATTGGCCTTAATAATTATATTATTCAAACTTGGCGTATACTATCCAAACTAGAACTATTTTGGTTGCAAGTGACAGATGCCACTTGAACATTCTTAGAATGAAGGCAGACTCATTGGCTAGACTGGATGAAGTTCCTGTTACTTGGAACCAAAAAAGTCCTAAATGCATTGTAATGCCTCCTAGGAGGATTTCTATTT
Organism: Prionailurus viverrinus; assembly: GCF_022837055.1. Classification (NCBI taxonomy): domain Eukaryota; kingdom Metazoa; phylum Chordata; class Mammalia; order Carnivora; family Felidae; genus Prionailurus; species Prionailurus viverrinus. The sequence continues at coordinate 24,004,735 of NC_062569.1, forward strand.
CTCTAGTTTGTCCTCCACGTTACTGGCTTATAATTTTGCAGTGTCAGTTTTGCACTTTACTCACTTCCATATAGATTTTAATTCTGTTTTTGTTGTATTTGGGGTTTTCTTACATTCTCTTTTTTCATTTCAATCTGTTTCTTTCATACCATCTACCATCTTTATGTTAGTCTTATCATTTCATTTTTTAAAATGTATTTATTTTAGAGAGAGAGAGAGTGAGCAGGGGAGGTGCAGAGAGAGAAGGGGACAGAGGATCCCAAGTGGACTCTGTGCTCACAGCAGACAGCCTGATATGGGGCTCAAACTCATAAACCATGAGATCATGACCTGAATTAAAGTTGAACACTCAACTGACTGAGTGACCCAGGTGCCCCCAGTCTTGCCATTTCTGTTCTCTACACAAGAAGCAATGTCCTTGGGCATCTTTTTTATTATTTCAGGCATATATTTTGTAAAAATTTAATGAATTTCTTACAGACTTTATTTCTTCAGAAACATGATCTTCCTGTGAATATTAAAAGGTGGTGTTTCTGGTCCCAGATGCTACGGTATTTTTTCTCATACCCCTAAATTGGATTTTTTCCTTTCTCTTCATGTTGGAATTTGGAGGGCACTATTGTTTGAACTCAGACTGAGCAAACATCCTTGACCATTCTCAAATGCAAATCTGAAGGTCAAATTAATGTGCAAAGTCCCTAACACAATGCATACTAACCAGGGATGGCACCATCACAAGAGGAGAATTTCGAGTCATGGGTAGGCATCTTAGTTTGTGGTAGGCAGGCAGAATAACACCCCTGCTGAAGATGGCCATGCCCTAATCTTTGGAATTTGTGAATCCTTAAATGGCAAGTGGAACAGATGTGACTAAGGTTACGAATGTTGAGATGGAGAGATTAGCCAGGATTATCTAGGTGGGCCCAATCTAATCATGAATCTTTAAAGCAGAGACCTTTTCACCTTTCCAGGCTGTGGTCAGAGAGTTGTGATGATAGAAGGGTCAGAGGGGTGTTACATAGGAAGGACTTAACCTACCATTACTGGCTTTGAAGATGGAGCAAGGGGGCTACTAGCCAAGGAATGTGGGTGACTTATAGAAACTGGGAATAGCCTTCAGCTGACAGTGAGCAAGAAAATGAAGACCTCAGTTCCACAAACTTGAGGAACTGAATTCTGTCAACAACCCGAATCAACAGGAAACAGACTCTCCCCTAGAGCCTCCAGATTGGAATGCAACCTGCTAACACCCTGATTTAGTTTGGTGAAATCTGTGTCAAATTTCTGACTTACAGAATGAAAAGATGATAACTTGTGTTATTTAAGAGACTGAATCTGTTGAGGCGGCCATAGAAACAAATACAGAATGTCTTAATGCCAGACGCATTCTATTTCCCAAAGATGACAAGATATCTCCCTTGACATTTTGTCCCACTGAAAAGTGGGTCATGCCTTTGACCTCAAATCTGTGTGGGTTTAGACTCACTTGTAATCACGAGTGCAGCAGAAGTGACACTGTATGACTCTCAAGGTAAGGCCAGAAAATGCCACACCACTTTCACCTTTTTCCCACAAGCACTCATCATGCACTCAGAGCCCTGAGCTGCCATGCAGAAGTCTAATTGTCTTCAGGCTACCAGGCATTGACGAAGTGAAACCACATGAGGCCTCATGCAGGTGCTCTAATGACTAGTCCCAGTCTTCCAGTCCTCCCAGCCTATACGCCAGATACATAACTGAAGGAGATTCCAGTCCCCAACCATTCACTTGCCTCCTAGCTTTGGAGTCTTCCCTGCTGAGTCCCAGATGGGGCAAAGCATGGAAGAGTATCCTGGCTGTGTCCTGTCCAATTCCTGACCCACAGAATCTGTGAACATAACAAAATGATTCTTGTTCTATGCCACCAAGTTTGGGGGAGTCTGTTACATGATGTTAACAACTGGAATGCAGGGGGCACAACTTCAATCAGTCCCCAAGGTCCAGTGAAGCCATCTGGCCCACACAAAAAAGAATCACTCCTCCCAAACTAGTAGTGCTGCCATTGAGAAATGTTGCTCTAATACATTCACATACGTCTACTGGTCTGACGTTGCATTTTTCTCCTGCCTTTAACATCGGTTTCTCTGACTAAGCAGTTTGCAATTCTTATTTGAAGAATATGCATATGAGCAAGATCTTCACCCAGCGGGCAGTCTTCCTCATGCCCTCTCTGTCTCTATCCCACTTACAGCACTTTTCATTTGGTTAACTAAAAATCCCAACATTTAACTTGTCTCTGTTCACTTGCCCCTCCTTCGGCCATATTGTTTCTGGGAGTTGTTTCCAAATGCATGGAGAGATAGGTGCTACCGAGATTAGGTAGGGAAAGAGAAGGTGAATGCTAGAACTGTAGCGCTCACTGGCTCAGTTGCTATTCATGGTCAGCAAAATATCTGCATGTCAGAGTTAAATGCAGATGGAGGTGGGGGTGCCCAAATTTTTTCCCAGTTTTTGACATCATCTCTCACGTTCTGTTTCAGAGGGAAGAACTTACAGGAAGTAGTCTAAGAGTATGTTTTCAGTCCGTCATCAGCAATTAAACAGTTTGGAAATTCCACCTGGACTTTAGCAACTGTTCCTACCTCATTTTAAGTCCACAGTGCCATTGGCAGTCTTTATCCCTTTCTGTATCTTTATGGGCATTTTAACAGGAAATTGTAAGTCAGCCTATCAGACATCTCAAGATAGTCTCTTTGTGAACCCAAATCATAGACTCTCTTTTAAAGGCGTTGCCCTAGGAATATACCTCTCAATATTTTAACAGAAGATATCGAAGTTAAATGAGGGAATAGTCTGATATATGGAATTTAGCTCTCCTCCAGCTTTTCAGGAATGCATCTGTTCATGTCTTAAGGCATACATAAATGAATTGATAATTGGATATCAGGAGTTGGCTGCATATGTGACACTTATTATGACACTACAGAATTTGGAAGGAAGAGCATTATGTTCTTTAAGTATTTTTGATAGAATAGTGTTTCAATTTCTGGTGTTTCTATGTAATTTAAATTTGATGTCTAATTAATTAATTAAATATAGTATAGCATCTAATGTCCTTCAGATAAGCCAAGTTAAGTGGCAAGCTTCAAATAATTCCATACTAATCCATTTTAACTGTCCAGGTAAATAATAGTTGAAAACAGATGATCTTTGGAGGGTCTATGAGATAAAAAGTAAACAGAAACATAATATGTCAGTTTGCCAGGTTCATGAGGCCGACTCATTTGTGAGGAAATAGATCCCAACAAAGAACCATCAGTGAAGGACAACTACTGAAATTTGAAACAAAAACACAGGAGTAAAATATTGGCACTATCCATAATACATCTAAGAAAATGTGTTTCTTTATATTTGGGTTACAACATTGCAGCCTTTTTGAATGAAAATTACTTTATTCAGTCACCTATTAAACATTCAGTTGTATTATGCTTTACATTACTTGAGGCTTCATCCATAAGATAAAATTCCCAAAGTAATTTTTCTAACTGAACCCATAACTCTTTCATCACCCATATCCCTGAATATGCATGATTTCCCATTACTGTTTATAGTTAGGACTTCTGTCTTTACAGTATATGGGCACAAAAAGCTATGTTATATTTGCCAGGGGAACTATAATTTTTAAGGCCCTTGTGCTTGTAAAATCTTTACCTTTATTATATTACCATAATGTAGATTTTGTATTTTATAGAGGATTACATATCAAGGGAGGATAGCGTTTTATCACTGAATACAATGCATGGCCTGATTGTTAGTTACATGATTGTGTGCCTTGTTCTTTTAAAGCAGCAGTCAGGAGCTCATTACAGTGTCACAAGCAACTTGACCAGCTTCTAAGGTTGCTACCTTGTGCTTGCTCATCACACTGCATGTTTTAGTCTCTCTTTATACTGGAATTACTCACCATGTTCTCTGTCATGGGACTCTGCATTGCCTCCCACTAAAGTAAGCAAAGTATAGTTCTACATCATATTGATATTGGATTTGGCCATATGACTTTCGTTAGCCAATAGAATGTGGGCAGAGGTAATAGAGTGCTAGTTTTGAGCCAGAGTCTTAAGGATTATTTAATGCTTCTACTTGCTTCTCTTGTACTTCTGTCATCTAGCCCCTGTGTAGTCTTAGTCCCAGAATGAAGAAAACATGTGGAACAGACCTAAGCCCAGCCCAAAGCCTGGAGTCCAGCCTAGCCCAGGTTGGCCCAGCCAAGCCCAAATGAGATTATGCGAACCACAGCCAACCTACAATCCCTGAGCGAGAAAAATAAACGCTGCTGTGAGTCATTGAGATATTGGAGTTGTTTGTTATGCACCATTATTGTAACAATAGCTAATTAATACCTCTCCCATTATTGATGGCTCTCATGCATTTGTTGCCCTGTATGCATGCTTAGTGCTTTTGGCTGGCTATTCAGATGGTTCAAATCAACTGGTGCGTGCCAAGGACCACATGAGATGTTTTTGCTTTGAATTCCCAAGCTGGCAGAGAGCTATTGAATACCTTCAATGTTCATATTTCAGTCACCAATTAAAGGCCTTCTAGATGGGCAATCATCCTAACAAAAACTGTCTGGTGATTTTGGGGTTCAACTATTTTCTGTTGATAAGTTATGACGCATCCATTCAAATTGTAAGGACCTCTGTGTAAGACTGACTTCCTCTTACATTCATGTGTCTGGACCATTAACACATTTGAGCAAACATCTGGACATTCTCATGAATTAGCATGTGAATCCAACCAAGTTTCTTCATTTGAGTGGACTAAGTACTTATATCTTATTTATGTGGTGAATAGACTCTAGAATAGCCCCCAATAATGCTGAAGCAGAGAATTTAGGTAAACCACGCTCAAGTGCAGGACCTGCAGAAACTGTGAGATTATCGAAGTATGCTGTTTTAAGCAACTACATTTGTGGTAGGTGGTTACACTGTGACAGATAAATAAAATACTGTTCCATCATGTAACAAGTTGATGATTTCCAAAATGTGATACATATTTACTTTTATTCATATCAAACATTTATTGAACGTCTACCAGATGCTAAACCATTCTTAAAATACTGTGTATATAGAGATGATACTGCTTCCTGAGAAACTCACAGTCCAGGGAGTGTCAGACATTCAAACAGCTGGTCATAACACAATGGGACAAACATAACAAGGATATGAACTAAATGGCATAAGCCATGTTGCTTATTTACACTTTTCTTGGCACAACATTTTAAGCTTGCACCTGGAAAAAAATGTGAGGGTCTCATATGGAATACAGACACTATAAAATCACTGTTGAAAGGTGTTTACGAAGGAACCATCTGTACACACCTGACCAAGAATAAGTAATCCAATGGAAATAATTGCTATCACAGAGAACAAAAGCTTCAAAGAAATGGTGTCACATAATTGTGATCATGACTCCATTGTCCTTCTACAGAACTGTTAAAAATCAACACTGATTATCTCCCTTCTATGAGTTCTTTCTCTTTATAGGATAATGTTTTGAGATATGATGCTTCAGAATAATAAAGCTAAGAGACATTACTTTGAGTGCATTGCCATTTAGGTATATTAGCGAGTATGTCATAGATGTTTGGGCAGTACCACAAAAATACCTCTGTCTTTTTGATGCCCAAAGTCAAGTCCAGAATTTGCGAAATTGTGTGTGCACACCATGAATCTCAATCATTATTGTTATATCTAGGATAATTCGCTCTTTCTACAGAATGCAGGTATACTTTTCTGATCAAGACTCTTCTGATTAAGACTCCAAGATATAAAATAAGATAAAGGCAATATATAAGTTTTAATTAAATGATTACCATGTGCTTAAACATCTTAATTAATAGTGGATTATTTCAATTAATGCTCACAACAACCTGATAAATTAAAGGCTATTATTCATCTCACAGATGAAACTGAAGCCACAGAGTTTAAATAACTTGCTTGAGATTGTATCATTCACAAGTAAGGGTAAACTGGGATTTTAATTTGGGCAATTCTAGTCCTGGTTCTACGCACTTAACCACCATTCTATACTGTTTTCTAGTGTCTCTGACAGCCTCAAGATCTTTAAAGGCAACTTTGAGCATGGTGCTCTGGTGATAATAAGTAGCATAATGATAGAAAAATGGGCCTTGCAGTGTCAAAATATTTAATATTCTTCATATGCCCATAAATATTGACATTATTTCTTCCAAGGGCAAGTGTTTATCTACTTATGTTTTAAAAAATTGATCTATGCAGTCTTTTATGAGATTCTTCACATATTAACTTAGTTAGAATATAATACCTTATATATTGTGTCAGGTAGGGTAGGGGATGTGCAGCCTAAAGAAGAGATAAGAAACCTCAGTTATTTAAATGGAGTAGAATAGAAAACCTGAAAGACTCCCCCAAAAAACACCTAGAACTAATACATGAATTCAGCAAAGTTTCAGGATATAAAATCAACGTACAGAAATCGGTTGCATTTCAACACATCAATAATGAAGCAGCAGAAAGGGAAATCAAGGAATTGATCCCATTTACAATTGCACCAAAACCATAAGATACCTAAGAATAAACCTAACCAAAGAGGTAAAAGATCTGTACACTGAAAACTATAGAAAGCTTATGAAAGAAATTGAAGAATATACAAAGAAATAGAAAAGTATTCCATACTCATGGATCAGAAGAACAAATATTGTTAAAATGTTGACAGTACCCAAAGCAACCTACATATTCAGTGTAATCCCTATCAAAATAACACCACCATTTTTCACAGAGCTACAACAAACAATTATATATAAAATTGTGTAGAACCAGAAAAGACTCTGAATAGCCAAAGTAATGTTGAAAAAGAAAACCAAAGCTGGAGGCATCAGAATTCCGGACTTCAAGCTGTATTACAAAGCTGCAATCATCTAGACAGTATGGTATGGCACAAAACAGACACATAGATCAATGGAACAGAATAGAAAGCCCAGAAATGGACCCACAAATGTATGGCCAACTAATCTTTGACAAAACAAGAAAGAATATCCAGTGGAAAAAAGACAGTCTCTTCTACAAATGGTGTTGGGAAAACGGGACAGTGACATGAAGAAGAATGAAACTAGACCACTTTATTACACCAAACACAAAAATAAATTCAAAATGGATGAAAGACCTAAATGTATCATTTAGGAAGACAGGAAACCATGAAAACCCTAGAGGAGAAAACAGGCAGTAACCTCTCTGACCTCAGCCACAGCAACAACAACTTCTTCTCCTCCTCCTCCTCCTCCTTCTTCTTCTTTTAATGTTTATTTATTTTTGAGAGAGACAGAGCAGGAGAGGGGCAGAGAGAGACGGAGACACAGAATCTGCAGCAGGCTCCAGGCTCTGAGCTGTCAGCACAGAGCCTGACATGGGACTCAAACCCACAAAACGTGAGATCATGACCTGAGCTGAAGTCGGACACACAACCGACTGAGTCACCCAGGCACCCCACAACTTCTTACTAGACATGTCTCTGGAGGCAAGGGAAACAAAAGCAAAAATGAACTATTGGGACCCCATCAAGATAAAAAGCTTCTGCAAAGTGAAGGAAACAATCAACGAAACTAAAAGGCAACCAACAGAATGGGATAAGAAATTTGCAAAAGACATTATCGGATAAAACGTTAACATCCAAAATCTGTAAAGAACTTATCAAATTCAACATTCATAAAACAAATAATCCAGTGAAGAAATGGGCAAAAGACATGAACAGACACTTTTCCAAAAAAGACATCCAGGTGGCTAACAGACACATGAAAAGATACTCAACATCACTCATCATCAGGGAGATACAAGTCAAAACCACATGAGACACCATGCCACACCTGCCAGAATGGCTGAAATGAACAGCTCAGGAAAAAGGATGTTGGTGAGGATGTGGAGAAAGGGGAACAGTGTAAGAGCACTGTTGGTGGGAATGCAAACTGGTGTAGCCACTCTGGAAAACAGTATGGAACTTCCTCAAAAAAATTAAAAATAGTACTACCCTATGACTCAGCAATTGCAGTACTAAGTATTTATGCAAAGGATACAGGAGTGGTGATTTCAATGGGCACATGCATCCCAATGTTTACACCAATGTTATAAACAATAGGCAAATTATGGAAATAGCCCAAATGTCCATATGTCCATTGACTTATGAATGGATAAAGAATATGTGGTATATATATGTGAGTGTGTGTGTGTGTGTGTGTACACACACTGGACTATTAGTCAGCAGTCAAAAAAATGAAATCTTGCCATTTGCAACAACATGGATGGAACCGAGTGTATTATTTTTTTAAAATATTTATTTATTTTGAGAGGGAGGGGCGAAGGACAGAGAGAGAGAGAGGGAGAGAGAGAGAATCCCAGAGAGGCTCCACGCTGACAGCAGACCTCAAACTCATGACGCCTGAGATTATGACCTGAGTAGAAATCAAGAGCTGGATGCTTAACTGACTGAGCCACCCGGGCACTCTGGAACTAGAGTGTATTGTGCTAAGTGAAATAAGTCAGTCAGAGAAAGACAAATATCTAATTTCAGTCATATGTAGAATTTAAGAAACAAAACTAATGAACATAGAGGAAGGGAAGGAAAAATAAAATAAGATAAAAACAGAGAGGGAGCCAAACCACAAGAGACTCTTAAAAGTAAACTGAGGGTTGCTGGAGGGGAGGTGGGTGGGAGGATGGGCTAAATGGGTGACGGGCATTAAGGAAGGACACTTGTTGAGATGAGCAGTGGGTGTTATATGTAAGTGATGAATCACTAAATTCTACTCCGGAAGCCAATACTATACTATATGTTAACTAACTTGGACTTTTAATTAATTAGTTAATTAATTAATATGTCAAAATTTATTTCTGTATCTTTTAAAGGGGTTGGGTTGGGAGGCAGCTCTCCATGAAGGGGCCTGGTTTCCTCTACCAAGAGGAACTACCAAGCTCTACCATGTCTGTGTTCCAGGTGGCAGGAATAAAAAATAGGCAAGCAATTTTCTTTTAAGCAAGTAACGTGGAAAATGTACACAATGCATCTTCTTACGTTTCATAGATGAAAACAAAGTTACATGGCCACACCCAGCCACAAGGCAGAATGGGAAATGCTGTCTCCAGAGAGGACCATGTCCCCAGCTAAAAGTCAATTCCAATGAAAGAAGAGAAAAATAAACGTGGAAGGGAAGAGCAGCCAGCTGTCTATTACACATAGGTATGCAGACACTACATATAAATCAGTCTTTGGTTTCTCCTTTTTTTTTTTTTTTTTTGGTAGGTTTTCACTAGAATAATGTCAGTTTTGTTTTTCCATGACTGAGATGAGAGTTAAAATGACTTTAAGCCTAATATCACTAATCAGTTGGTTGAGCATCTAATACCTACTCTTTAATCACAGGGTTAGTAAATGGATAATTATTTCACATTAGGTAAGAGCATTTGAAATTATGTAACTAATAGAAGGAATGTAGTAAACATGTGTTGTTTGGTCTGCCAAAATTTGTCCCCATTTGACAAATAGTCATGACCTTTCTTTAGACAATTGACCATGTCCCTGTCCTTGTGGTTGCCAGTTGAGGTGGGGGGAACCTCGTAAATGCCTCTGAGGTTTTCTCTGCATGCAACCACTCAGACTCTTTATTACCATGGTGTAGATTCCATCTGATGATCCCAGCCCTGGAGCCCCAGTGACATGATCTCTTTCTCACATCACTTCAGCTATGGGATGGTATAGTTCCCCTCTGCTGTTGCTAATCTCAGGGCAACGTCCTCATTACTTGTTTGGTCCTCAGCCCCTCCATTACCTGTATAACTCATTCCCTGTATTAAATTTCCTTGGTTGTAGATAATGTAAGTGGATTCTAGCCTCCGGTCAGATACTGACTGATGAAATGGCCTACTCCTTGGGGCTGTTACAGTTCTAGCCACACGCAAAGACTAACCCATTGCTTTTAAACCCAATTCTCAATTCTCTCAGAAAGAGGAGCTGTTTAGCCCTGCTTGTTTCAGGTTCTTGATTGAGGTTGGAGGTGGGGAAAGAGAAAGGTGACTGAAGGTTGTGGGAGATAGCTCTTACGCTTTGAAACAAACAGCTCCCAAGCTATCCACTATAAGAACACAGGATGTGGAGGGGAGTAGCCAAATGGCTCTTGTTATCTTGCAAAACTTTTAAAAACTTTTACTATTAGTTTCACAATCTTTATCATGATCTTAATTATCTTTATGGTCAAAAATAACTCAAACTATCTTTCTTATCTTAAGTGAAGGCTTTAGCTTATTGTTATCTCTACTCAGGCTTAGCCAATTTACTTGATGGCTCTAGGAGATGAAGTTTCTCAAAACACCAAACACAAAAGAATTAAAGAATTTAGATTTCTTGGTATTACTCATAACTATCCCCTGTAGCTCTAGTCTGAGGATGGGCCAGAAGTAGTCCTACATGGAAGGTAGGTTTCAATTTTGGTCCTCGCAGAAGCAGACACCACAATGGGATTGGATGAACAGAAGTTTTATTGGGAGAATTACCAGTGAACGATAGAGAGAAGGAAGTGGAAGCTGAGCTAGAGAGAGCCTTCGGACCGCAATGCAGGGCGACAACTGTAAAAGCTAAGGGGGAAGGAAGGTAGAGTAACCAAGAAGAACTGAAGACTGCAGGCAGCCTTAAGAAAGTTTTGACCAGCGTAGGGAGAATCTTTAAGTCAAAGCTGCCCCTTAGAGGAATCCTGCATTCCTTAAGAATGGGTCTGCACTAATCCCCTTTGTGTGCTCAATCACTGACTGGGAGAAGCCAAGGGGAAATATCTCAGCATAAACACAGTGCTGGATCTGGCCAGGCAATAGGCAAGGCTGAAAGCCAACTGTGTTCCTTATAGCAGAAGATCTGAGCAAGTTGTTTCCCAGGATGCTGCACAGGGTACTTACTAAGGGAGGAGATGATTCCTAATACCAGCTCCACACACAGAGCATGCTTACCATACTCTTCTCACTGCCATGTTTCAGAATGTGTATCTTGTTATCATGTTAGTCTAGGTCCCCATGGCGGTTTCAAGATCTGAATGTGGCTTATTTACCTAGGTGAGCTGAGTGAAGTGAAAGAGAAAAGAGCCAGGAGAAGGGGTGCAGATACTGGCCTGGCCAAAAAGGTCCATGCTGAGTGTCCCCAGAGACAGAGGCCTAGGAGAGGGTTTCTACTTTTTCCAGAGAACACCTGCATTTCTGTGTGTGCGTGCATGTGTGTGTGTGTGCTTCATTTTCTGCCATGTCCTGAGACAGAGAATGCACATTGATGCCAAAGCAAAGAACCAAGCTGCAGCAAAATTAAGTGTCTCAATTGCTATTTTTTCTAAGAATGCTGATGCTGATTCAAATTTAATGTTTCTACCTCAAAATATGAATTGTATTATAAGTAGCATAACTCAAAATGAATTTTCATACAATGTTTATATTTTATGGAGTTATTAATCATCAGCTTTATTACTTTAGTTTCTTTTTCCTTGATTAGGCTGCAGACCAGTCTCAGCCCTGTCAGGGTACTCTGTAGCAACTGGAGACTGACGGACCCCTCAGGTTTTCTTTTGCAGATTAAGGATGTGAGGAGCCAGAGAGAAGCTGAATCCCTAGAGCTACTGTTGTGACCTAAATTATGGAGTCATTCTGTGGTTCTCCAAAACGCCAACTGGGCCTCCCAGCGTGAAACCACCCAACGCAGGTGATGGGAGATGACTAGGCTGGTTTTCCGTCTCCTCCCTCCCTGGCTGACAATAAACCTCTAAACTAATCTGGGTACATGTATGACTTTTCCCTGACTTGTCCTCAGTAGTTCAGGAGAGAGATGAAGAGCACCTGAAGTGAGAAGGGGGTGGGCCTGGGGAAGAAAGCCCATTACTTGGGTGACTGAATGTTGTAGGATAAAGAGGAGTCAGAGAAATTTTCCAGGTTTTCTGTTTGGGGCCCTGGTGTGTGTTGGGGGATAAATGCATCATCAGCAGAGGTAGAGGATATAGGAGAATAGGCAGGTTTGGAGGGGATTTGCAAAACTCAGTTGGAGCAGGTTGTGTTTGAGTTGCCTGTGGGAACTCTTGGGACACATCTCTAGCAGGCAGCTGGAGATATAGGTCTATTCTGGTTACTTATTGCTACCTGACAAACTACCACAAAACTGAGTGGTTTCACACAACACTTTTATTTATTTTCCCACAATTCTGCAATTTGGGCATGGTGGAGAATAGCTTGTCTCTGCTCCATGTGGTCTCAGCTGGGGCAACTTGATGGGACTGGAGGATCCACTTCCAAGATGGCTCACTTACAAGTGTGGCCAAGTTGGCTGTGCCCAGTGGGAGCACATCTAGGGCTGTTAGCCAGGGGCCTGAGTTTTCTTCTATTTGGCCTCTCAAAATGACTGGGGTTAGACTTCTGACATCATGGTAACCTCAGAGTAGTTACATTTCTTACATGGTACTACTTCCAAAGGGGGAAAACGGAAGCTGTCGTCAAAAACATAAACAGAACAAACAAGGAAAATAGATTTTATGCAGACTATTGCAAAGGAGAGAGTACCCAGATTTGAAGATTGGAGTATAAGAGCAACTTGAACTTTTATAGAGAGGTTATCAACGGATGCTTATAGTTGTGAGACAGGGAATCTGAAGGGACCCTATGAAAGATGGCTTTTTTGCTGCCTCTATTCTTGCTACACCCCCACCCTACACATGTCTTGTGGTACAGATAATGTATGTCCTTGTAAAGGTCAAGGATTCAATGATTTCTTTGGAGTCTTCCAGCACAGTAGATAACATCTAAGGAGTGACCAGGCGTGCCATTATGAACATTTTTCTAAGACCCCTAGCTCCAGGTCATAAATGACTTATGGAGGACACTTAAATACTCATCTTTGTTCCTGAATGCCTGAGAAGACATGTACATGAGTCCACAATCCTCAGTAAAAACACAGACACCAAGTAAAGACAAGACTCATTTTTTTTTCCCTTTCTGAGACTCCCAGATACTGTCTGCACTCTTTCTATGTCTTCAGTAAACTCTGCTGTCACTTCCTCTTGGCTTATGTTTGATTTCTATCTGTGCAAAGCCAAAGACTCTCTTGGCCTGTCTTGTGGGACCTCTTTTGGGTCCTTGGACCAGCCAGCCTACATCAGTTAGAATTGTTTTGTAATCAGGGGATGTCTTAATCAGCCAGGATGTGTTGATATCTGTGTCTAGTTAATTTTAAGGGGACAAACAGTTCTAATCTCAGCTAATCATCTATGAGACAAAGGAAGTTGAAGGGTTTGTGCCTGGCCTTGTCAACAGGTTTAGACAAAAAGGGAAAGGTCTGTATTTGGCCTTATCACAGGTGAACAAGGAGTCGTCTGCTAGTGTTATGAGAGAGTGGACAAAGTTTCATCTAAGTCATACGGGGAAGGGTGGTTCTTTGTGGTAAGCCATTTCCCAGAACACAAATATGTGCGTGCGTGCGTGCGTGCGTGCGTGCGTGTGTGTGTGTGTGTGTATTTCTTAGTCATTTCCGTTTTCCATGAGTATAGGCTCCAGTAAATTTCAATGTTGTCACTGCAAAGTCTTCTTAGGGCCTCAGCCTGAACTGGCAGTCATTTTTGCCTCATTCTTTTGTTTAAAGCAGTAACAGGGGGCGCCTGGATGGCGCAGTCGGTTGAGCGTCCAACTTCAGCCAGGTCACGATCTCGCGGTCCGTGAGTTCGAGCCCCGCGTCGGGCTCTGGGCTGATGGCTCAGAGGCTGGAGCCTGTTTCCGATTCTGTGTCTCCCTCTCTCTCTGCCCCTCCCCCGTTCATGCTCTGTCTCTCTCTGTCTCAAAAATAAATAAACGTTAAAAAAAAAAAATTTTTAAAGCAGTAACAGATCCAGCCCACATTCAAAGGGAGAATGTTACACAAAGGCATGGATACTGGGGAGGCATGGTTCATTGTGGGCCACCAAAATAGTCTCTCATAGAGTCTGAACCTTGGACTGGATATTTAGAATAGGATGCTACTAGCATATCCTGGGTGGTAGCTGCAACCAACAGGTAGGATCACTGGGCATGTGCACACATTGGTAAATGTAGAAAAGAGTCCATCAACATTCCAGACATATCAGATTGGAGTCTTGAGGGTTGTGATCTTCCTAGTTTCTCAGAAGCTCTCATTAATACTGTTTCTTGATTAACATTTATTCCAACATTTTCTTTAATCTTGTTGTTAGTTATGTTTCGTGAACATCAGCTCGGTATTCACCTAGCATCACGGTAAGGATGACTGGACTTAACCAGAACTGCCAATTAGTAAGTTTTTACATTTTAATTATTTGCCCAGATTAGATATGGTCAGAGCCATTGACTTAACCAGCTTCTGCAACAAAGAGGGCCAACAGAAAGAGAGGGAATCCCTATGTGAAGGGGAGTGTTTGTGAACAAAGGTCTCTCCCACACAGGGACCCTCCGCAGAAGGTAGCTAACCTTTGGAAATTTGATCTTTCTCTGTCTTCTTCTGGACTCAACAATATCAGTTTCTTTTGGAGCTCTTTATGAAGATAGGCTAATAAAAGACCATAAATCTTTTTTTACTAGGTGAAGCATTTACCACTCTAATTAGCATTACCATTCAAAGGCTTTCATATTCCAAAAACAAACACCAGGCATTCTGAGCGCTAGGGTTAAAGGGAATCTTAAATCATGAGTAAGCATAGGTGAAGGGCATGAAGACTTAGAGTTTAGGTATTGCCTGTGTGCTGACAGTCATCAGGACTTTACTGAGATACAATGCTGAACACACTTACTGTCCTAGGTTTTATGAGTAAGAGATAAAATCCAAGCCTAGTACTGTGGGTTTGTAAAGAAATGACTGTAATATGTTATTTCTTTGTGGGTTATACTAAAGTAGGTCTGCACAAAATGTTAATGACTTCCCCAAAGCAGAGTGGTGTATGTTTCACCAAAGTGACAGGCGGGGTCCTGAAGCATGGATAGGAGTCTACTCAGCTATACATAGTAAAATGTAGAACGGAAGGCCATTTACATGCAACAAGGAAACGTAAATTTTGAGGTAGAAGGACCTGCCTCTCAGGAATTTCCCAGAGGCTGTCATCTCTTACTCTCAGTCCCATCCCGGGAAGGTGGTGGTGAGTGTGAGTGTTCAGTCCCCTCAGCAGGTTCCTAATCCTACATCCGCGCGCTGGTAGGGGAATGAGCAAGAACAGAGAAGGGAGGCGGGGTGTGTGTGGGGAGTGGGGGGCAAAGACTTCCCGCGCATGCGCCCTGGCAGATGGCCGGCTCAGCAGAGTAGTTTGGCCTGTGGCTCCCTCCGCACGTCGCGCCTCTCAGGGGCCCGCAGTCTTGGCCCTGGGAGCGAGCGCGCTGCGCGCTCGCGCAGCCTCTAGGCCGGGCGGGCGCCTGCGCACAAACGTCCTGGGCGTTGGAGCCGCGGGGTTATTAGAGGTGGAGCGCGGGGAGGGCGCGCGGCAGGAGGCGGCCGCCGTTACGGCGCGAGCGTGGTCACGTGGTCGCTGGTCACCGCCGCCGCCACCCCCTCCCGCCCTGTTCTCTTTCTGGTCCGGCCGGGCCCGGCCGGTTCCACGAGCGCTCGGCAGAGACTGAGGGAGAGAGAGAGAAAGAGGAGGGGAGGAGGAGGAGGATTCAGGGAATAGGAGCTGGGGAGCCCTTCTGCGCCACAGGTAAAACAAGATGATGATATCGTAAAAAAGCCCGAGCCCCCTGAGCGCCTCCGCCTCCCTCCAGTGCAGCCCCCCACATGCAGTCGCTCCCGCCCCGGCCTCCCCCTCAGCTTCTTAGGACCAGTCCCGCCTTTCCCAGCACCGCTGCTGCAGCTGCCGCCGCCTCCCGGGAGGGCCTGAGGGTGCTGCTGCTGCTGTCGCCGCGAACGGGTAGTCGCACCGCCCCCGTTTGTGCGCCTCCCGGATCGGCGTGGGGGCTGGGTGGCGGGAGGGAGGCTCCTCTAGCTCCAGGGCGGGCACGGAGAGGAGGTTGCTTCCCCCAGTCGGCCAGCCCGCCTTCCCTCCTTCGAGAGGTTGGGGTCTAGGCTGCAAGGCCAAGTGCAGCGAGAGGGTAGAGCCTGGTGGGTGGACGGGCTCAACTTCCTACTTGGTAAATTTCCCTGTTCATTTCAGCCTAGGCAACACGTTTCCTTCACAGGCCGGAAGCAAAAGGGACCCGTAATCCCCAAACCTTTTAAAATGCAGCCTTTAGACTAGCGAAACCTTTCTCGTTTTTGAGGAAAGAAACGTGACCATATTTTAGTGGGACTTAAGTTTGTTCACCTGTAAGAACGTGCAAGTTGAGGCCTTTAAGGATCTGAGAGAAACTTTTTGAAAGTTGATCCCTCCTACTTTTCCTGCAAAAAAACGAACACAAACCTAAACAATTTTCGGTTCTGCAAATGACCTAGAGTTTGTTCAATACCAGCTATTAAGCAGTTTTTAGTTTCAGGAAAATGATATAAAGTTCACATCCTTTAGGGTGTTTGTTTTTTTTTCTGAATGATGATTTTCGGGAATGAGCTGTATCCGTCAACCCCAAATTGGACTAAATCTCAGATAGGAGTAGTGTACAGGTTGAACAGCTTTGGGCCGGGTTGCGCGGGGACACCTAGAACCAGTCATTATTTGTACTCTTTGTACAACAAAATATAGTACCAGTAAAACTGTATGTTTTTAGTGTGCTGTTGCACAAAATACTGACTGAAAGCAGGAAGTGTTAAGTGTGGGCATTGTTAAAAATCTGTACACTCAAGTTCATTTATATGCTGGTCATTTTTCTTAATGAGCTTTTCTGATTACATGTCTTGGAATTTTCATGCTGTATCTCTAAATTCAAATGTAAACTTGAGTATTTAAAATTTTTTACAGCTACCTGCAGTAGAGTCAGAGCAGTGCTTCTCAAACCTTAATGTGCACAGGAATCCCTTGGGGATCTGGTTTAAAAATGCAAATTCTGATTTAGTAGATCTGTGATGCATCTTGATATTCTGCATATCTAATGAGCTCCTAGGTGCTGCTAGACAAGGAACAATTCTTGAATAGCAAGGAATTGGATAATGTGTGTGCTGAGAAATAAAGTGATGTGTCAATGAAAACGTTCCTTAATTCATCTTGAGTGTAGAGGTGGCTTGAGAGAAGGGGTAGATGGCAGGATGAACTGCAAAAGCTTGTGTTAGGGAGATCCTTTATGAACAGTGAGCAGGCTATGTTGGAATCCCAGGGAAGGAATAGCAGACGGAGGTTGAGATGCCCCAACCTGGAGGAGTGGAGGTACCAGGTGTGCATCCTGTGGTGCATACATCACCTGGCCTGTGAATTTTTCCGTGGAAGCCTAGTATACTTCTGGCTGACGGACTCAGCTACGGGTAGTTAGGTTTTATCAGCTTATAGCCTGTGTGTCTCTGAATCCGTTGCTGGGAGGAAGTTTTCTTTTATTGGTGAGAGTATTGAGTGTGTGCTGCTTCTCCCAGATGCAGCCTCCGTTGAGCAATGCATTCCTGAGCTTTGGAAGCAATCTTGTAAAGAATTTAGGGTCTCCACCTGTTGAGGTTATCCTAAATGGATTCAGATGTTTTCCTAATCTAATTAATAAAAGTAAATTGAAAAGTTGAAAAGTCCTACTTAACCTCATACTTTATGTAAATAAAAATGGTTGTACTTGGGGCACCTGGGTGGCTCAGTCAGTTAAGCATCCGACTTCAGCTCAGGTCGTGATCTCCGGGGTTTGTGAATTCAAGCCCTGCATCAGGCTCTGTGCTGACAGCTCAGAGCCTGCAGCCTGCTTCAGATTCTGCGTCTCCCCCCGCCCCTCCCCTGCTCATGCTCTGTGTTTCTCTGTCTCTCAATAATAAATCAACGTTAAAAAAAATGGTTCTACTTAACTTTTTAAGAACTTTTTTGAACAGTAACCTCGACTACTTTTAGCACTGTAATTTTTATAGTCTTCATTCTAGTCCTTACTTTACCATTGTTTTTTCTTGTTATTAAGTAATATTTATGACAGTACTTTTGAAGCACTAGTGCCAGACTTCTAAGCACTTTATGTGTCTAACTCCTCTAATTGTAACAATCTTTAAGGAAACTAAAGCAGAGAGTGGGTAAAAGTCCTATGCTAACAGAGTTGGGCCTCTGGCTGGCTGGCTCTAGAGTGTATGCTTTAACAATCTTCTCTGTGCAGCTTTAAAAAAAGTTTTTTTTTTTAAACGTTTATTTATTTTTGAGAGATAGTGCATGAGTGGGAGAGGGGCAGAGAGAGACACACACACACACACAGAATCTGAAGCAGGCTCTAGGCTCTGAGCTGTCCGCACAGAGTCCGATGCGGGGCTGGAACACACGAACCGTGAGATCATGACCTGAACTGAAGTGGGACACTTAATTGAGTGAGCCACCCAGGCGCCCCTCTATGCAGCTTTTTGGAAAGAAAATAAATTGATACTTTTTAAAATCCCCTTTCCCTAGTATTGTTGAGAATTATGAGTTTTGCTTTCCATTTTTAAATCCATATTTGTCATCTTTTAAAAAATTTCCCGCATTGTATTTCATGAAATGCAATCCCATAAAATGAAAACTTGCCTCAATGCTTGTACTCTTTTCTGAATAAGATACTGAAATATTGAAAAGCTTTATTTTGTTTGCACCTGTTACCTGGACCAGTCTCTTTCAAGTCTGTAAGTCATTGTTAAATGTGAAAGTAGCGTCTGCTTCCTTTTGGCTCTGCTAGTTTTCAGTTCATTTTTTGCCTATGCCTCTCTTTCATCTTCCACTGCCTCCCCCGCTCTATGCATACATAATAGATGCAGCTTATATTTGTTATTGTAACGTTTAGGATTTTGGGGGGGATTGATGGGGTCACTGACTTTTTATTTGGCCAGTAAGGGGGGATGCCTGTGTGGCTCAGTTGGTTAAGCATCCGACTTCGGCTCAGGTTATGATCTCACTGTTTGTGGGTTTGAGGCACGCGTTGGGCTATGGGCTGACAGTGCAGAGCCTGGATCCTGCTAAGAGTTCTGTGTCTCCCTCTCTCTCCCCCTCTGCCACTTATGCTCTGTCTTTCAAAAATAAATAAACATTAGGGCGCCTGGGTGGCTCAGTTGGTTGGGCGTTCAACTTCAGCTTGGGTCATGATCTCACAGCTTGTGAGTTTGAGCCCCGTTTGGGGCTCTGTGCCGACAGCCCAGAGCCTGGAGCCTGCTTCAGATTCTGTGTCTCCTTCTCTCTCTGCCCCTCCCCCGCTCATGCTCTGTCTCTCTCCTTCAAAAATAAACATTAAAAAAAATAATTTTTTTATTTGGCCGGTAAGGATGATAACAATCTAAGCATGAGTCATTGTTATCATATTTTAACACTGAGAAAGTACTAAGGACAACCTCAGAATAAACGTTAAATAATTGGTTTTCATAAGAAAATTAATATGTCATCTGTCCCCCATCCCCTTTTGTCTCAGACCATTGGAAGTTTTGTTCTGTATTAGCACCAGTCTGGGGAGTGGTGCTTATACACCTGGTCTAAGACATTTCTCTTAACGTGGACAGATGGTTAGAATGGCAGTAATACTATAGTGTGTGTACTGGAACTTGAGAAATGAGATTTTGTGGGAGGGGGAAGTGAGAAGGGAGGCCTATGGGCTGATTGCAGTAGCATTAGTTTTTCATTAACGGGGATAATAATGAGTTTAGGTAGGAAGTCAGTATAACAACAAAGCCCGGTTGTAAATGTTTTCTCAAAGTTCATACTTTGTTGTGATGTCTGTTGTAATGTTTTGCTGCCCAGTTTCTTAGCCTCATAGTGCATCACTTTTCTTATCTTTGAAGTGAGGATAGTAATAGTACCTCACAAAGTTGTTTTGAGGATTAAATGAATAGATGTGTGTGTATATGTTTATATATATTAGTATAGCATATATGTACGTATACATATATAATACTTAGTGTCTGACACACCGTTAATGCTATCATGTGTTAGGTACCGTGTTTTACTATGGATCGTCTGCCATGTGGTTGATCATGTCCACATGAAGACTATTTGAATGAACTTGATGGAAATTGTACATTTATTTGGTATAAACCTGTGTGGGCCCCGAAAACAGAAATTGTTTGTACTTTTTGGATAAAAATACGAAATTGGGGAGGCGCCTAGGTGACTCAGTCCATTAAGCATCTGACTTTGGCTCAGGTTATGATCTCAGACTGCTTTAGATCCTCTGTCTTCCTCTCTCTCTGCCTCTCCCCTGCTCACGCTCTCTTGCTCTCTCTCACTCTAAAAAATAAATAAACATAAGAAAAAAAACAAAATTGGTATAGTAATGTTCTTATCCCTTTGGAGAATTAAATATGAATAAATATGGTTTGGCCACTCAGATTTTTCAAAACAAGGAAGAAAGGCTGTAGAAATAAAAGATGTCTTTGGTGGTGGTTTAGGATTGGTTTACAATTTTCAAGTCTTGAACAAGGTAACCTTTTTCCTGAAGGCTTTTCTGACTAACACATCTAAGTAAGATAAAAGGTTGAACCAAAAGCAGTTTAGGTTTCCACTTCTAAATAATGGATCTTCAGAATAATTAGATTAGTGAGAGGTAAGCCCCCCACTTCTCATATAATCTCCCTGGGGGAGATGTATCTGCTTTCTGATGGAGTTGGGGTGATATAATCCTGCAAGAAGACTGAGCCGAAGTTACAGATCCTGGCTGTAGAGGTGTGCATTCTGTTTGCTGGTAATTAGTGGGGATCAGAATCAACCCCTTAGGTTTCCCAAAATAGGTACCTTAGGAGGTGTTCTGGTAGCTACCTTGCAGGAATCCAAGAGGAATTGCTAACATTACATCTCTTGCCACCCTGGAGTGAGATGGTAGATTGATTGCCCTGGATCCTTGGTGGGGGTTGGGAGAGAAGGTGTTGATAGGAGATGGGCAGATGGTACCACTATTTCCGTCTTTGTCTACTGCCTTGATTAAACTAGACTTCTTTTCATGAAGTCCAAGAGTCTTGTAGTAAGAATGCTCCTTTTGGTAGGTAGATATGTGTGGGGCTTGGGATAAATTGCCTCCCCTCTCCAACCTTCATTACTCTTAATAGTTTAGGGGTTAATTTTAACCTATTTATCCTGTGTGTGTGTGTGTGTGTGTGTGTGTGTGTGTGTGTGTGTGTGTATTGTAAGTATATATGGATGAACATGTGGATGTGTTGATAGACCTATCTTTTTAAACTAAAAGTGGATTTATGCTATTTTGTTACTTGTTTGTTTTTCCCTTAATATTTTATGTTACTAATGATGTTATTCTTCCACACAATTTTTAGTGGCCCCATACTGTTTCATTGTATGAATATACTATTAGTAGTCCTCCATTCTTGTACACCTAGATTCCTTTCAATCTTTACGTGACAAGCAGAGCTACACTGAACATTATTGTAGCTAATATCCCTTTGTGCCTATACATTATTATTTAGGAAAAATTTTTGCGAGTGGAATTATTAGTAGGTCAAAAGATATGCCCATGTTTAGCAGTTTTGATACACATGACCAAATGGCTTATCAAAAAGGTTGTACCACTTTACCCTTTCCTACAAAACTGTTTGAGAGGCCCTGTACTTGCTGTTATTGGGTATTTTCTTTATTTTAACAGCTGTATTTGGGTATACTTGACTTTATACCTCCTCCTCTGTCTTCTTATAGGCTTTAACATTTTATGTAGTTAAATCTTGTTGTTCCTTTATGAATCTTCTAGGCGTTTCCTACCTTATGTTTATATAGCTATGAATTTATACTTTAAACTATTTTTATATTTCAATTTAAAATTTTGAATTTACAGTTATTCCTGAACATGTTTAGTTGTATAATGTGAAGTAGAGGGTACTAGATTTTTAAGCTTTTGATTAGCGAGTTTTGTTAGTAGTACTGAATGAATGATTTATTCTTTCTCGATTGTTATCAGAAGCTTTATCATTTGGTCTTCTATTCAGTTCCACTGTATTTAATTTTTTATTGGTGGGAATAAGATTTTCCTGTGTGTGTGTGTGTGTGTGTGTGTGTGTGTGTGTGTGTGTGTGTGTTTTCTACTATATCTGGTAAATAGAAGAGCTATTGATTTTTTTTTTTTGTATTTTGTAACCACTTTCTGATATGGTATTACTGTGAATTGATCTATCCAGCTCTCAGACGGATTTTAAAATATTTGGAAAACCACTTTACCAAGTGATCTCTGTTATGTACTCAATGTGTCCTCCCAAAATTTGTATGTTGAAATGCTGTACCTTTACTCTCCCATGTAATGGTATTAGGTGGTGAGACTTTTTGGGAGGTAATTAGAGCATTAGATGAGATGAGGGGGGTGGTGCCCTCATGAATGGGATTAGTGCCTTTATAAGAGTCAAAAGAGAGTCTGTTTCTTCTCTCTGGCATGTGAGGCTACGATGAGAAATCAGCAGCCTGCAACCTGGGGGAGGGCCTTCAACCAGAACTTGACCGGGTTGGCACCCTGATCTCAGAGTTCGGTCCCCAGAGCTGTGAGAAATCAATTTCTGTTGTTTGTAAACCAGCTAGTCTATGATACTTTGTTACAGCAGCCAGAACCCATAATCTCTAAGGACCTTCTGGCTCAAAACTTTTGTGATTCTACTTTTATGTCAAAATACTTGTGGTAACATACATAACGCTCTGGTACTTTAACTTAAAGTGCCTACAGCTTCTTTTATAATTGTGGCTGTCTAGCTCCACTGCCCAAGCAATTATTCTGAAGTTTTACATTTTTATCTCCTTAGGAGAGCTTGAAGATTTTTTTCTATGTGATTTGGCAGAAATCAAAAGGAAATACTGATAGACTACAGAGATCAAACTGTGCAACGTTGGGTTTGCCTAGTTGCATTATTAGGTATCACGATTTTCATTCTCTGGTCACGTGGTGTAATTTTGTACTTTTTATGATTTTTCTTTTCAAGCTATGGTCCTGGTATGGTCTACTTAAAGTTCGCCAATCCAAATTATGTAATTGTCAAAACTGAGTGTAATGGAAGCCATTGGGAAGTGATAAATAGACCAGGAAGCAGTGAAGATAGGATAGAATAGGAAAGGTAGGGATGGGGAAGTGCCTGGTATGTCAGTCCTTTTTTCTCAGTTCCCTCTCTGTTCTCTGATTATCCTTTGGTACTTCTTTGCCCTTTTAATGATTTTCTGGCTTCGTATTTGTTCTCAAGATATATTTTATTTTCTCTTTCAGAGAATAGCTCCACTACCTCCTTGATACTTTGGTTAGGAGTACAGATGCTTTCCCCCAGTCTTTGAAGTAGTCCTGATCAGTATCCCTAATTACCTTCCTTCTTGTCACTAAAACTACCCGCATAATGCCTTCACTAGTGGCCACCGTGCATCCTGCCTGGTAAAGGATGTGATAAAACACTGATTAAACTTGGGGTTCTTCATAACATAAAACCACTGTTGTGGAAGCATTAACAAAATGAGAGATCATAAAGACAAATTGTCAGAGAACTGTAGAGTAATATCTGAGTGGCTGAGGAGATAGTGAGAGATTAATATTACAGAGTGAGAAAAAGCTTCTGAAGAGTCTGTTATCTTAGCTCTCCAATCCTGATTTCTTATCTGAGCTTTGGACTTGTGTGTCTGTTTGCCTACTGGATGATTCCACTTTTGGATGGCCCACCGAGAACTCACATTCATAACGTCTGCAACTGTCTTCTCTTACAAAACCTGTTCCCCCTCTCAAGTTTATTATCTCAGTGGATGATACCACCATCTTTCTGGTTGTTGAAGCCAGAAATCTGGCAGACACATGCATTTTACTCCCTTTCCCCAAATCCTTATGTAAAGACATCTCCCTCAGTGGATTCTAAGTCTTGAATCCATTGTCTCTTTATCTTCAGTACTTCTACTCTGGTATATCATCTCTTGATCTTTAAAAAAAAGTTTTTAATGTGTATTTATTTTAGAAAGAGAGACAGAGCATGAGCGGGGGAGGGGCAGAGAGAGGGAGACACAGAATCTGAAGCAGGCTCCAGGCTCCGAGATGTCAGCACAGAGCCCAAAGTGGGGCTTAAACTTAAGAGCCATGAGATCATGACCTGAGCCGAACTTGGACGCTCAACCAACTGAGCCACCCAGGTGCCCCTCACCTCTTGATCTCTAGATCATCATCTTTTGCCTTTGTTTCTGTAGGGTTTTCTGACTGGTGTCCCTGGAGCCACGTGATCTTTATAAGCCCTCAGTTGATTCTCTGATTCTCTGACTCTATAGCTTAAAACCTTTCAGTACTCTTCCATCACCTATTGCTTAGTCTTGTGTCTCCTCCTGCCTCCCCTATGATTTCATTATAAAGTACCGAAATATTTGGGTTTTTGGAACTATTTATGATTTTGCTTGCCTCAAGCCTGGAATAGTCTGTCTGTCTGTCTGTCTGTCTGTCTGTCTCTCTAAAGTAGGCTCCATGCCCATTGTGGGGCCTCACATCCCTGAGATCAAGGGTAGCATGCTTTACCAACTGAGCCAGCCAGGTGTCCCAATCTTTCTGTCTCTTGATTTTACTAGCTCTTGTGAGGTCTTAGCTGAAATGCTATTGCTCTAGGGAGCTTCCTTATACCAATAAGTCTGTGTTGTGTCCTTCCTGTTTGGCCCAATACGCTGTTGTATAATATAACATTTATTATGTATTATAATTGTCATTTTACCTACAGTCTTTGTCCCACTTTTGACTGCTCTGTGAATGCCAAGGCCATGTATGTCATCTTTATTCATACTCTCAAAGCTGTGAGTATTAAAAGTAGGTGCCCCATACCAGGTACTGTTTTAAGTGCTCAATATATAGCAGTAAACAAGAGTCTGTTACGGTTTTTAACTGCTGTGTGATAAACCACTCCAAAACTTAGTACCTTCATATTTATTAGGTATCCATATTATATGGTAATATTAGTACTGTAATATTTACTTACTCATTATTTTATATTTATATAAGATTTGGTAGGGTTAGTTTATCTCTGTTTCACTTTGTGTCAGCTCATTGGAGGTTAGAGTTTCCACTTCCAACATAGTTTACTCACATGGTTGGTAGTTGATGCTGGGAGCTAAACTGGGGCTGTTGATCAGAGCACCTGCATTAGGCTTTTCTCTGTGCCCTAGGTATGAGTGGTGGGTTCTGAGAGTGAATGTCCCAAGAACAAGCATTCTGAGAGGTAGGAAGTAGAAGCAGACAATCTGATGAACATTACTTCTGCTATATTTTATTGGTTAAACAGTCAGCCCGGATTCAACGGGAGGAGAACTAAACTCCATTTCCTGATAGAGAAAGTGACAAAGAATTTGTGACTATATTTCATCTGTTATACAGACCAAAAAAATAAACAAAAAATAAAACTACAAAAATTGTTGGATGAGTTAAATCTTGTCTATACTTTTAACTTCCCAAGAATCATGATAGTACATCATTAATTAAAGAAAAATCAAACTACACCATAAAGTGAAATTTTAAAAAATAACTTTTATTCCCACTCTTTTTAATAGTGATATACTTTTTTGTTCTTATTCATACAGTTTCTGAACTTTAAGTTTTAATTGTGCATACAACTCCAAATTTTAATGAGTTTTGTGTTCTATTTTTTTATTTTTATTTTTCGTAAGTCCTCATGCATTGATATTATTACTCTAAGTATATTACTAGAAATGAAGTTATTGTGTGTGTGTGTGTGTGTGTGTGTGTGTGTGTAAGAAATGGGGTTATTATGTAAAGGAAATGCACAATTTAGATTTTGATTCTTATTGCCAAACTGCCGAATAGGGTAGAAATTAACATTATTTTTCTAACTTTAGTGCATGGTATAAATTACATTTGCCCACAACTTGCTATCAGAAGATGTTATAAATCATTGTTTTTGGTTAACCTATTGACAAACAATGAAAGATTGATTTTGTTCTTATTTTTTTTAATGCCTTTTTAAGCCCTTTGTCCATTTTGGGTTTTGTTGTTGTTGATTTTCAGGAGCTCTTTGCATGCTGTTGATTTTAACTCTTTGCCCATTATGTATATTGCAAATGTTTTCAATTTTGTCTTTTAATTTTGCTTATACATTTTAAAAATTCTTATGAAGACTTACTAAATTTTTATGTAGTTCCATATATTAGCCTTTTTCTTTACTATTCTGTTTTTTGGCAGAAATAAGATTGAACTCAGTTCCTTGTTATTTGTCATCTTTTTACCACTTGAGCTAATCTTCCAGTAGCTTCAAATACAGAATTTTTGTATATTATATATATTGCTGTTGGGAAAAAAACCCCAGTAGACTAATAAATTCCATAGCAATTATACAGATGTCTATTTAGGGAATTAATTTCAGAATCTTTTCCATCTCTTAATGGTCTTATAATATAATGGAATTGATCTGTTTCGGGATTTGGCAAAATTCTGTCCTAGACAGTACCAGTGAATTGAGCTGAATAAAGAGTAGTTGTTCCTTGTGTCAGTGTTACACTTACCCACAAAATGAAACTTTTAGTGATTGAAATATAAAAATATGAAACCTATTAAAATTGAAAACAAGGTAATATGGTCAGCTATATTATATGGATGAAGTAATTCCCTGAAAAGAATTAGAAATGCTAGAAATTTTTTTTCTTTAAGAGCTAACATGACAGTAAGAAATCACCCAAAATGTATATGAAAGCCAGAATTCAGAGAAGTAAGTAGAATATTAAAACTGCTTTTCCTCTGAGGGTATTTCCCACTTTCTAGGGTGCTTTTACTTTAGTTTTGAGGGCCTTCTAAGGCTCAGAGTATTAAAGCTCATAAAGGCCCAGGGAGGAGAATCTAATAGGAAATTCCTTCCCTATAAAATTGGACTCCAAAAGAGCTCTGGTCATAGAGTATGGTTAAACCAAGATGAAAACCCTTCTCATGCTCTTGCTCACAGGAGGCTGTAAGAATGTTTGCCTTGGGCTTGAAAAAATATTATTTCCTAAGAAGTTATAAACATAATCCTTCCTTCTTGATTTGCAGCTCAAATTCAGTGTTGCCTGGTGGTCCAAAAGAACCTTAAATTGTGAGTTTAAAGGTGGGTCTAGGTACCTGGCAGAAGCAAATGAAAGTCCTCTCAGGTAGAATATATTTTTATCTTCAGTCCTAGGAAATTCCCACAAATACTTTTCCAAAGAACTAGCTCACAATAAAATATAGTCAAGCACACAAGGAAACGAGGTACCATGAGTAAGAAACAGCAGAAACAACTGACTGACAGAGATGAACTCTCAAAAACTAAAGATTTTGAAATTATCAGACAGATGATGAAAGAACTATTTATTTTCTTTGCAAAAAGATAGAAAATATCATTGGGCAACAGGAAACTTAGGAGATTTGAAAAAGACCTGAACAAAACTTACAGAAATAAAAAATACAGTAAGTCAATTAAAAACTCAGTGGATACTGTTAGCAGTAGATTAAATACAACTAAAGAAAACCAATGAACTGGACATAAGGGAGAATAAATTATACAGAAGGTAGCACAGAAAGATCAGGAAATGGGTAAAAAGAAAGAGATTACAATATATAGAGAACATAGAATGAAAAGGTCTAACAGTATTTCATCAATTTTCTAATTGTAAAAGGGAGAAATAATAGGAAAGGAAGGAGTGTTTGAAAAGAGAATGGCTGAGCATTTTTTCAGGGCTGAGGAAATCACTAGTCCACCAATTTAAGAAGTTCTGAGAATTTTATTTATTTTTTTAATTTACATCCAAGTTAGCATATAGTGCACCAGTGATTTCAGGAGTAGATTCCTTCGTGCCCCTTCCCCACTTAGCCCATCCCGCCTCCCACAACCCCTCCAGTAACCCTCTTTTCGTTCTCTGTATTTAAGAGTCCCTTATGTTTTGTCCCCCTCCCTGTTTTTATGTTATGGAAGTTCTGAGAATTTTAAACACACATCTAGACACATCATAGTAACATGGAGAACACTAGAAACAAAGAGAATCTCATAAAGTTGGCAGAGAACAAAAGATGGATTATCTTTAATGTGGCTATAGCAGTTACACTGATGGTGGACTGCTCAGGAGCAGAAATGGAAGCCAGAAGTCAGTGGGATGGTATCTCAGTGTGCTGGGAAAGAGTTGCCAGCAGAGTAGTCTGTACCTATTGAAAATAACTTTCAAGAAGGATGGAGCAATGACATCTTCAGACAGTTGTAAAATATTCTCTGTGAAGAAAATGTATAAATACATTTTTCTGGTTGATTCTAGTATTTAGAGTGGAGAATTCTAACATAACAATTTTGAGCTTCACGTAGTTTTATTCTTAGAAAGTTGTGTTTACACTTAGTGCAAAGAAATACTGTTTGGCAATACTTTTACCAATATACTGCTCCAGCTTTTGGATGTTTGCTGTGTTCAGAGTCTTTAGTATTGTTGGAGGAAATACTTCGTGGTGATTAATGCATGCCTTTCAGTCTTGAGTCAGTGATGTGATTTTTAATATTCATGTTTGAAATATCATAAGTCAAACCAAGAAGAATTTGGAGAAAATTGTGCCATGGTATTCACAGAAATAATTCCTGGAAATAACTTTATTCTCATCTCCCAGTCCTATATACAAATTTCTGGAGGAAAAAGAGGGGGAGACTTTTTTTTAAACCCATAAACAAGGTTGGCATAAAGGGGAGTCTGTGGCGCTGGGAAGAGCAAACAGACTTTACCTAGGTGGACCTGGATTAGAGTCTGGTTCCACCACTTAGGAATTCAGTCTTGATGTGACGTGAACATTTTGATACTTAGTTTTCTCATTTGTAAAATAGGGTAAGACTACTTTGCAGGCGTATGGTGAGGAATAGAGTGTTGTTTGTAAAAAGTGCTAAGTAGGGTCCTGTGGCTCATACCGAGTTCCCAGCTAATTGTTACTGATGAGTAACATAGAAGAATGAATCGAATCTGGCAAGGAATTTGAAATTACTTAACTGTACAAATGGTGTAAAAGAGTTAATCATACTTTTACTATTGAAGACTCATGGACACTGAACATAATGATAAATATTTTTTGAAGTTAAGAAATTGTCAGAATGTGCCTTCTCTTAACTGATTTGGTGGTTAATTTTGCACCAGATCAGCTGTGGATGCTGCCTACAAGTTAGGCTGCTTTACGTTCTTCATGGCAGGTAACAGGGCAAGATGAAATCAGTGACTTTCTTCAGAAACTTAAAAACATTGCCAGCCACAACACACACACACATCATATATCTATATTTATCTACATCTATATCTACATATGTGTGTGTGTGTGTGTGTGTATATTTCCGTCTCCTGAGGTGGAAGTTCATGATGACAGCTAATTAATGGTAAACCTGAGTATTTTAGAAATTCAATCCACAAAATGTTTATAAAGTATGTGCTTAAAACTTTATACTATGCTTTTCAGAAGTTAAATAAATTCACTGGCCTGCAAAAATTTAGAGTAAGAGCCATCAGAGCACTCTTATTATTGCTCTTTGAATTGAGAATGACTTCTATAAAATATTTAGACCTAGATTTTCCATTCTTTTTTCCTTTTTATTGTTTATAGTCAAGATGCAAAATAGAATCTTTTATGATATAGAACTACTTGCACACCTTGAAAATTATTTTCTAGTTTTTTATTCTTTATTCAACATTTGGACATTTGCCCTCATTGAGCAGTGATAACTATGCAGAGTATATTAGCTGATTGCCTTTTTAAACCATACTTCTTATCATAGCAAACTTTAAAAATCATACAATGACGATAATTCAGGAGTTTTTTTCTTGGAACTTGACATTTTTAGAATGTTTGTTACAGTAATGTTATATTTGTAGTTTTTGAGTTTATTCAGGTTATAGAGACAAGGACTAAAAGCAAATCAGGCATTTCTTATCTTTCAAGAAGTTCTAGGATCACCACTTTGAAAATGATTTGGGTAAAGGTAGTGACACAACTTTATCTAAACAAACACATGCACAAATGCTTCCTAGTAAACATCTAAGTGTTTCAATTTTCTTGGTCTGTGTTAGACCCGCATGTGATGCAGAAATTGAGCAACAGCAAATTTTTGTGCAGTTAGATCATGTGCTGCTTTTGATCTTGGAGGTAATCTCTTGTAATCCCAAACTTTAAAGCACTTTACGATTATACTTTCTAAGCTGATATATTTTGCATTAGTAAAAATACATAGGATTAGAAAAGACACTATGAAACTCATGTAGACATCTTTTTTTCTTGTTTACATTTGACTTTTTGTTTCATATTTTGAGATTTGTTTGTTTATATTCCGTAGGCTGATAATTTCTTTTTAACTAGTGGTTGCATATGAAAAATTATGGGTTAAATTTGAATGAGCCCCCGTTTTGTCTTTTATTTCTTCTAGTCTTTTATATTTTGAAAATGAGTGTTATTTTATGATATCAAACTCTCTGTGAATCAAAGTCATTTCTCATAGGAATAGAAATTACTACTATAGTTGTTAAGCTAAGGATTTATTCATATATCATTTCAAGTGTTCTAGTTTGACTGTTTTTACAGAACCAAAAAGGTTTTTAGGTACAATCATATCTTCACATTTTACAACACTGTTAAGAACACTGCTAGGTTAAAGAAAAGTTACCTAGGTTTTTCTTAATTTCATCTACTAGTCCATTAAAAAAAAAACAATACTAGACAAATAGGCTTTTCTAGTTAGTAATGATTGCTTATATAAAATAAATAATGATGCTATCTGATTACACTAGGTTACTTTTGTGCTGTTTTGCTGAGAAAACATTCCATTTATGAGATACTAAGTAATATTTTGTGTTTTTAGTAGAGAACCATAGTCTCTCTGTAGAATTCCTCAGAAAGCTTTCATTTGAAACATTGTGGTATTTTTAGTCTTGAATCATAATTATCTTTTATTAAACAGTTATACATGAAATTATTCAGAAATCATTGCAGTATTGAGAGGATCAATGAGAAGTTTGGTGAAAACAAGTATTTTTTATAATTAAGTTGACTATATTTATAAAATTTCAATGTTGATGATACCAAGGAATTCTTGTTAATATTGTTAGCTGTGATAACGACATTGTGGTTTGTAAGAAGAATCTGAAGTTTTTTATTTTCTAAGTAAGTAGGGGTAAAATGACAGGAGGTTTGGGGCAGGTAAATAAATATAGCAAAATTTGATAATTTGTTGAGTCTGGGTCATGTGTCTATAGGTGTTCATATTTTATTTTCACGACTTTTGTTTATGTTTATAAAATCTTATAAAAATTAACTAGAGTTTACCAGGGGTTGGGGGAAGGGGAATAGGGAATTACTGTTAGTTGGGATAGAGCTTCTTTTTGGGATGATGCAAAAGTTCTGAAAATGGATAATGGTGACGGTGGTACCGTTGTGAATGTACTTAACGCTACTGAGTTATACAATTAAGAATGGTTAAAATGGGAAATTTTGTGTTATATATATTTTACCATAATAATGAAATATGAGTATGTTGTTAAAAATAATTCCCAAGAATCATTATACTTTTAGGGAAAACTTTTGGAGGCATATAGTACCTTTTACCCTTATTTTTCTTTCCTCATTAACTTTTTTCTCCTTTTGTTTGGAAAGAAAGAAGAAGGAAAAATCTTCATGTCGTGTCAGGACTTTCTTAATGGGTTTGGGTTCTAGAGTGGTGTTCTAGTAGCATATTGTGATTTGTGAGGTTGTTTTAGTGGGTTGCTCCTGTGATTAAGATAAATCAGAAAATATCAGGTGCATTGTGTACAGTGAATGTAAACATGGTAGTCATCAAATGTTTTTTTCAGTTGTATAACATGTGTATATGTACTGAATTGTGATGTAAACGATATTCTCTTGGTGGAGCCAGGTGTATTTTAGAAAGGAATATCCACGTAGAGGGTATTGGTGACTGCATAATAGCTAGAAAGCAGATGTCAAAGTTTGCACAGAGGGGCTAAGATAGTAACTCAGATTTCACCAAACTTTCAGACATTAATCAGACAAATAGGACAGATAATTAATCGAGAAGATCTGACAAGGTTATTCTATCCACATATGATGATAAATAATTACAAAATTAGGGGAGTAGGTTGGATGGTGACTTTGAGAGGTTGATAATCATTTTTGAGCTTTTGTATCAATGAGAAACTAATTGGTAATTATGAACTGTTTTAGGTAGGTTTTTTTTTTTATCTGTTTGTTTGCAGATCTCGACACATAGTTGATGCTAAGGAAAGCTCTCTTTTTATTTATACGAGTATTATTTAGGTTAAAAATGTGGAGAGTTTGATATTATTAAATACAATTTAAAATACTAGCTAGAGAAAAAAATTAAAAAAAATAAAATACTAGCTAGAGATTGTCATGTCATTTTGCACCCCCCCCCCCTTAAGTAATTCTCTGGTTCATGTATTTTTTTTAATTAAAAAAAATTTATTTAATTTTAACTTTTTTTTTTTTAATTTTAGAGAGTGCAAGCAGGGAGAGGGGCAGAGGGGGAAAGAGAGAGAATCTTAAGCAGGCTCCTTGCTCAGTGCAGAGCCTGATGTGAGCCGAAATCAAAAGTTGGTGCTCAGCCGACTGAGCCACCCAGGCACCCCCTCTGGTTCATTTTTAGCTTGAAATCACCCACAGGAAATACTGTTCTAGAGAAAGTAAAGGAGAATCAGATTCTAGAGCCGGGTAAGACTGATCTCAAATTTTACTTCTACCAGTTGCTGGTCAAGTTGCTTAGAAAAACTCTGTAACCTTTTTTGGGTTTCCATTTCCTCACTGTGACATTGCCTTGTAGGGTTTTAAGTAAAATGAGGTGATTTATGTAAAATGCCTAGTAGTGTGTGGTTTCTCAGGACGTGCCTCTTGTTGTTAACATGAGGTCCTTCTCTACTATCTCATTCTTCCAAAGTCTGTACTCTTAAATTGATTTTTTCTTTAGTTTGGGGATTATCGTCTAATATTTTTCTGTGGGATCCAGAACTATTTCAATGATTAAGAAATATTTTTATTCACAAAATAAAACCAAATAGTAGATGTTCTCTGTGCTGTAAAAGGGTTTCATTTCCTGAAATATTTTATAGATGGTGAATGATTACTGAATTATTTTATTAAACTAGTTCTATTTGGAGGATTTCATGTAGTAACGACATGAAAGGGGAATTGAGAAGTCCTGTAATAGTCAGTTGTTAATATTGAACCATTTACAGCTTATGCTCTTATTTATATTAAAGCTATTCTTTTCATTTTAACACGTTATGATCTTTTAAGAAATTTAGGATATAAGATGAATGGTTAAAGGTATGTCTTTTAACTGATTAGTTGGGTTTGTCTTGAAAAAGGACTGAATTTTGTGGATTTGGATAAGTCACTGACAGGAGGTCTTTAACATTTTTTCCCCCCTCTGAACAGATGTCTTGGCCTGCAGTGACTCCAACTCCCATAATCCTTCCAATTTTCTCCTCTACCAAATAAGTTTTTAAAAAGTGACATTTTTATTATAAGTGATTGACTTAATTCAGGCAAACATTGCAGCTGAGGAAAGACTTCATTCCACCGAGGAGCACTTTGGTATGAATAAAATGTTAGCTTCTTTATCTTTAAGAATTAAATGCATGGTTCCCTCCTGTCCCCCCACCCTTGCCGCCCCGTATTCAGAATAATAATTTTGTGTAGTAAGTTTTCTTCAAGATTAAAAGTTTTTATGCTCTAGTATGCTGAGGTATTACACTTTTTGATACGCTTTATTTTAAATGACATTTAAAAACAGGATTCATCCAGAATACATTAATCACAGTAGGTCTTTCAACAGAGGAGAGTTAATTCAGGAACTGGTTGTACAGGTATTGCTGAGAAACCAAACGGAACTGTGAGACAAATCAGATATTAATAATATCCGAAGCCTCTGATGCTGTTAGGACTCGGGGAAGATGAGAAAAGCTGGTGTTGTCAGAGTTCTGAAGCCAGAGCCCTGTAGGGGAGCTAGAGCCATAGCTGGGGCTTCGTGATAGGGGCAGGGATGTCAGGGGGCGGGACTTCTGGAGGGAACTGGAGTTATGGAAGAGACAAAGCTTCTGCCAAGGATGTGTCAGCGAGTGGGAAGAATGGAGGAGAAATACTCTTGGCTTCTTCCTCTTTTGCCTTCTATCAATCATTAGCCACTCTCACTGGCCAAATCTCCCTGGAAACGAGAGGGCAATGTTGCTTGGAAAATGGAGTTGCCTGTGCTACAGAGCAGTACAGGGTAAGCCTGGAGAATAGATCTGAAAACATGTAGTTATGTTGCTAGTTTATGATAGTCATCAAGACACCTGTGCTCTTGTGTTGTATTAGCTGTTAAGAAGACCTAGCGAAAAAAACAAACAAATCAAAAACCCCAACAGACAGAAGAACCTAACCAAAAAACCCTCTCAGCTCCCTCCCTCCCTCCCTCCTTTCTATCTTCCTTCCTTCCCTCCTTCCTTCCTTCCTTCCTTCCTTCCTTTTTTCTTTCTTTTTTTTCTTTCTTTGTTTCTACAGTGGAAAGAAATAATTCCTTGGAAACCAACATTATGGTCAGTATTTCAGTTTAGTAAAGACATTTACTGAGTGGCACTGTTCAGATAAATGAGCTACAAAGTGGAAACCATTTGGTTCTTGGTTTTGTGGTATTCAGAGTCTACTGGAAGAAACTTTTTTTTAAGAGGATACTTTTAATTTTTAAATTTCAGTAGGATGTGTGATAAGTTAGAGATAGGGAACATGTTTCTCTGTAGGAACTCAAGGGAGGAGCCATTAACCTAGGCTTGTAGTTTGTGGAATGCTCTCAGGAGTTGGGAAACTTGAGCTGAGTTTTAAATGATTGGTCAGAATTGGTCAAGGGAGGGGAAAGGAAGCTGCTGGAAGGAGAAGCTTGAGCAAAGGCTCAAAAGCTTGAAAGAGCTTAAGAAATTTCAGTCACTTGCTAGAGATTCAAGTTTGGCTCAAAAAATGGGCCTTGGGAGAGGCCAGGTTGTTTTTATTCTCAAGCAGATAGGCAACTGTTGGAGGGGTAGTGAAGTGGACTGATTAGCTTTTTTGTTGCTGTAATTTTCCCTAAGTGTAAAAGCTGGGTTCAGGAGGGTGCGATCTAGAGGTAGGAGACCTGAAAAGAGGAATATTCTCCTGGTCCAGGCAATAGAGGAGTGATGGACATGAAACTCTCAAAGGTAGCCTCATGTCTTAGTCATTCATTTCATGTCAGTGCCTATGCTCTACTTTGATATACCCTTCTTTTATGTTTGAAAATTCAAACTAATACAACTTTCAAAATAAAGAAATGGATGAAGTGTTGTTTTGTTTTCAAACTACGCATGCCTTTTTGGATACTCTGTTATTTGTTCTTTTTGAGAATCCTAGGACCAGAAACAGGAATAAGTCACAGACTCTGCTCTCTAGAAGCAGGCATAGGATACATTCACTAATTGTACACTCACTAGTCTGCTTTGGAGTGCTGGAGGAGTGCTTTGTTCTCCTAGAGTCAGGTGATTGTTCTGTTACTGAAGTATTATAGGATGAAGCAATTTCCTGTAGAAATTTCCTTGAGAAAAATTTCCTGTATTCCTTAATGTAGTTTCTGATATTGAAGAGTGACAGATTTGCAGTGTGACATTTAATTTTAGTAAATATATCTTTTAAAATACCAAAATCCTGCATTTGAATAAGATCCACTTTACACATTGATTTTAATGTATATTCTGTAATTTATTCTGATAATGTGAGATAGATGTTATTAGTGCTATTTTCTTTCTTTACACACTCTGGTCTGGGTTGTCTTACTCAAACTCTAATGGGATTGCTACTGTATCATAGATGAGCAAGACAGAATTTTTGTTATCACGAAGTCTATAAAGTGGTCAAGAGACATTAATTCATAATATGAGGCCTGAGATATAAGTTAATGAAATCCAAACATTGTATTGAGGAAATTAAGAGGAAGAAGATATTTATTGTATTTTACTGTGTCTAAGGCATATATTTTTTTCCACATTTTAACATTTCTAACATTGACAGATGTCTATAATTTGATCACATTTTAAACTTGAAGAAAAGTATATTTTGAGAGAATAATAAAGGCATCTCTGTTTTGGAGGATGAGGAATTTAGTTAAGTCAAATGAAGTTCTAAGAAAAAGCACCTGGGCAAGAAAGCCATGATGTGCTAAAGTAATGGTAAGTGGTTTTTTTTTTTTTTTTTTTTGTGTTCAAGAATGACATATAAAAGGTTTTGCAGATAAAGCTGTGGAGAAGGGGAATTTTATTCTGTAGTGAGTGGGAAGCTATTGAAGGGTTTTAAAAGGGGAAGGTATGGTACATATTACATTGTGAATTTCTTGACCGATATTTGGGAATATGTTGCTATATTGGAGAGAAGAGGAATTGAAGGAAAGGAAATTATGCTGTTTTGAAAAAATGACTTTGTTGAAAGCAAAGATGTTACAAGGTAGAACTGACAGAAATTGGTTACTGAATGTGGGGGGTAGAGTAGGTGGTGGTGACGGAGAGATACCAGAATTACTGGTATGGGAGGAAAAGATCTGTTAGCTGAAACAGTGTGTTGAAGTCTGAAAATCAATTTGAACTTTGTGACTGACATGACTCCTCTTGTCATGAATACAGCAGGAAGTGTGGGTATTTAGGTCTTGACTTTAGGAGAAAGGTCAGGGCTGATGGCAAAGATTTAGGAGATATCAGCTAGACAGTGTTATAAATGAATACATTTTAGAGATCCATGAAGAGAGTAAATGGAGAATATTAGTGAAGGAGAAATATATATGTATACACATATGTATACATACATATGTATATATACACATACATATGTGTATATATATATATGCATGCATATATATATACATATGCATGTATATACACGTATATATATGCATGCGTATATATATATGTATGTATATACATTTGAACAATTTTAATTGTTTTGGGCATGTATAGTCTATCTCAACCACTTATTTAAAAGTGTACGACTCATTGGCTTTAAGATTTTCAGAGTTCAGCCATCACTATAATCTATTTTTTAAAAAATATTTATGTGTTTTGGGGGAGAGAGAAAGAGAGAATCCCAAGCAGGCTCTGTGCTGTTAGGGCAAGGCCTGATGTGGCCTTCCACCAACTGTGAGATCAAGAATTGAACTGAAATTAAGAATTGGACGCTCAACCAACTGAGCTACCCAGGCTCCCCTACAATCAGTTTTTAATCAGCTGTCTATTTTTTATTTTATTTATAGGGCATGTGAGTGAGGAAAAGGGGTAGAGGGGGAGAGAGAAAGAATCTTAAGCAGGCAGCACATTCAGCATGGAGCCTAACATGGGGCTTGATCCCATGACCTGGGGATCATGACCTGAGCTGAAATCAAGAGTTGGATGCTCAACTGACTGAGCCTCCCAGGTGTCAGTTTTTAGAACATTTCATCATCTCTAAATTCCGTGTTGTTTAGCCATAGGCTTTGCCATTTCTGCAACAAGGGCTATTGGGATTTTGATAGAGATTGCACTGAATCTGTAGATCACTTTGAATAGTATTTATATCTTAGCAATATCAAGTTTTCCTACCCATGAGTGTAGAATATCTTAACACTTATTTAGGTCACTCTAATTTCTTTTAGCATTCTTTTCTAAATTTCAGTGTATAAGTCTTTCCCTTAGCTAAATTTATTTCTGGATATTTTATTCTTTTTGCTGGTTTTGTAAATAGAATAACTTTTTAAATTGTCTTTTTGGGTCATTCATTGAAGATAGATAAAAACACAACTGATTTTTGTATGTTGATCTTGTAACCTGCAACTTTGCAGAAATTGTTTATTTGGTCTAGTGGCTTTCTTATGGATTCTTTGGAATTTTGTTACATAAACGTAGGATCATTTCATTTGTGAATAGAGATAGTTTTACTTCTTCCCAATTTGGGTGCCTTTTATTTTTCACATTTTCTTGTCTCATTGCTCTGGCTAGAACTTTGGGTACATTGTTGAATTGTAGTAGTAAAAATAGGCATCCTAGTCTTTGTCCTGATCTTAAGGAGAAAAGGTTCAGTCTTTCACCATGAATATGCTGTTAGCTGTGGATTTTTGGTAAGTGCCCTTTATCCTGTTGAGGAAGTTCACTTAATTCCTCATTTTCTAACTGTTTTTATAATGAAAGGGTTGTCTGAATATTGTTAAGTGCATTTTCTGCATCGGTTGAGATGATCATGTGCTTTTTTTCCTTCATTTTATTAAGGTGTATCACATTGACTGATTTTTGTTATGTTGAGTCATCCTTGAATTCCTGGGATAAATTCTACTTGGTCATGATGTACAGTCCTTTTAATATGCCACTGGGTTTAGCTTGTTAGAACTTTGTTGGACATTCCTGATTATAGTCAAAAGGATATTGGTCTGTAGTTTCCTTTTTATGTGAAACCTTTGTCCTTGGTGTGAGAGTAATACTGGCTTCATAGAATGAGTTGGGAAGTGTTCCCTTCTCACTAATTTTTTGTAAGAGTTTGAAAAGAATTGGTGTTAATTCTTTAAATGTTTGGTATAATTCACTAGTGAAGCCATCTGGTCCTGGACTTCTCTTTATTGGGAGGTTTTTAATTACTGATTCAATCTCTAGTAGTTTAGGTCGTTGAGATTTTTCTTTTTCTTCTTGAGTCAGTTTATGTAATTTGTATATTTCTAGCAATTTGTCCATTCCTCTGGGTTATCTAATTTGTTGGTATAAAATTGTTTACATTATTTTCTTATCCTTTTTGTTTCTCTAAGGTCTATAGTAATGTTTCTACTTTCATCTGTGATTTTAGTTATTTGTGTCTTTTTTTTCTAGCCATAGGTTTGTCAATTTTATTGATCTCAAAGAATAGTTCTTGGTTTTGTTGATTATATGGTTTTCTTAATTTTATCTCTGATCATTATTATTTTCTTTCTTCTGATAGCTTTGGGTTTAGTTTGCTCTTCTTTTTCTCAGTTCTCAAGGTGTAAAGTTAGATTATTGATTTGAGATCTTTCTTCTTAATGTAGGCATTTACAGGTGTAAATACTCATTTGAGCACAACCTCAATGTATAGTATAAGTTTTGATATGTTTTGTGTTTCTGTTTGTCTCTAATTTCTGATTTCTCTTGTGATTTCTTCTGTTACCAACTGGTTGCTTAGGATGTATTAATTTCTACATATTTATGAAATTTCCTTCTGTAATTGATGTCTAGCTTTATTCCATTGTGGTCAGAAAAGATCCTTTGTATAATTTCAGTCTTTTTAAATTATTGAGACTTGTTTCGTGGTATAACGTATAGTCTTTCCTGGAGAATGTTTTCATATGCACATGGGATGAATATATTGTTGTTCTGTAGAGTATTTTATATGTGCCTATTAAGTCTAATTAGTTTATAGTGTTGGTTATGTTCTCTTTTTTCCTTATTGATCTTCTTGCTGGATGTTCTATCCATTATGGAAAGTAGTGGATTGAAATCTTCAACTATTATTGTAGAACTGTTTATTCTTCTGTTCTGTTGGATGTTTTTTTTGTTCACATTTAAAATAATTGCTGATAAAGAAGCACGTGCCTCTGCTATTTTGTTAGGTGTTTCCTGAATGT
This sequence comes from Prionailurus viverrinus, assembly GCF_022837055.1. Lineage (NCBI taxonomy): Eukaryota > Metazoa > Chordata > Mammalia > Carnivora > Felidae > Prionailurus > Prionailurus viverrinus. The sequence continues at coordinate 24,044,338 of NC_062569.1, forward strand.
CTTATTCCATTTTTGCCTCTCCATTACTGTCTTTTTTTGTATGTTTACTTGATTTTTGTAGTGAATTGTTTTGATTCCCTCCTTATTTCTTTGTGTATATGTTTTTAGATATTTCTTTGTGGTTACCGTGAGGATGACTTCTGGCATTCTAAATTTATAACAGTCTAGGTCAAATTGATACCAGCTTAACTGTAATGGCATACAAATTCCTGTGCCTATAATACCTCTGTTCTCCCACGCTTTATGTTGTTTTTGTTTCAGGATGCATCTTTATACATTGTATCCCAATAACATATTTATAATTTTTAAAATGTATTTTAAATTTTGTAGGAAATAAAAAATGAGGCTACAAGTAAGAGGTACCATAATAGTGGTCTTTATATTTGTGTTTTACCTTTCTTGGAGATCTTTATTCATATGGCTTTGAGTTCCTTTGTAGTGTTTTTCATTTAGACTAAACAACTCCCTTTAGCATTACTTGTAGGATGGGTCTAGTGGTAGTGAACTGTGTTAACTTTTGTTTTATCTGGGAATGTCTTAATTTCTCTGTTATTTTTAAAGGATGTTTTTGGCAGATACAAAATTCTTGGATGACAGTTGTATTAGGCAGGGTTTTCCAGAGAACCAGAACCAATAGAGTGTATGTGTGCATACATGCATGCACATACATTATTTTCTTAGGCATGCATTATAAGGAATTGTCTCTAGTGATTTTGGGGGGCTGAGAAGTCCCAAGATCTGCAGTCAGTAAGCTGGAGACCCAAGAGAGCCAATGGTGTAGTTCCTGTCAGAGTCTGAAGGCCTGAGAACTAGGATTGCTAATGATATAAGTTTTAGTGTAAATATTGACAGGCTCCAGATCTAAGGAGAGCCAGTGTTTCAGTTCAACTCCAAAGTCAGGAAAAGACTGAAGACTCAGCTCAAAGCACTCAGGCAGGAGGAGTTCATTCTTACTCAGCCTTTTTGTTCAATGTTTGTCTTCGATTATCTGGATGAGGCCTTACCCATGTTATGGAGGGCAACCTGCTTTACTCAGTCTACCAATTCAAATGTTAACCTTAGCCAGAAACACTGTCACAGACATATCTGGAATAATGTTTGACCAAATATCTGGGTACTCAGACACGCTCAGTCACGTTGACACATAAAAAGAACCATCTCAGAGTTTCTTCTTTCAGTACCTAAACTTGTCATTCTACTGCCTTCTGGCCTGCATGGTTTCTGAAGAGAAATGAGCCATTAATCTTATTGAGGCTTCCCTGTACATGATGAGTCACTTCTGTCATGGTACTTTCAAGATTCTCTCTTTGTCTTTGGGCTTCAACAATTTTATTAGAGTGGGTCTCTGAGTTTATCCTACCTAGCACTTATCGAGCTTCTTGGATTTGTAGATTCATGGATTTCATCTAATGTGGGAAGAGTTTTGATCTTTTCAAATACTCTGTTCCTTTCCTTCTCTTCCCCTTGAGACTCCCGTATTGTCTATGTTGGTCTGCTTGATGGTGTCTCACTGTATCTCCTAGGTCCTGTTCACTTTTTTTCATTTTTTTCTCTCTCCCAGACTCAATTACAGATGTCCTGCATTCAAGCTCACTGATTCTTCTTCTGTTGCTGAAATTGCTCTTGAGTCACTCTAGTGATTTCTGTTTTTTCATTGCAGTTCTTTTGCTTTTCAGTTTTAGAATTTGCTTGCTTCCTTTTTGTAACTTCTGTTTCTTTGTCGATGCTCTAATTTTGTTAATGCGTGGTTTTCTGAATTGTTTTTGTTCTTTTTCATGTTTAAGCTTTTTGAATATATTTAAGACTTGTTTTAAGGCCTTTCTAGTAAGTATTTTATATGGGATTTTCTCAGGGATATTCTTGTCAGTTTTCTTCCTTTGGATGGGCCATATTTTCCTGTTTCTTTCTATGCTTTGTGATTTGTGTTTGTAGTTGGCAACTGGGCATATGAATATTATAATGTGATAACTCTGTCATTTGTATTTTCCCCTTAAGGTTTTTTTGTTTGTTTGTTAAAGGCTCTAATAGTCCATTTTTTTTTAAGTGATTTTTTTTCTCAAACCACTTTTTTTTGGGGGGGGTGGCAAGGACTTTATTCCTTGTCATGTATGGTAAATTCTTTGTTCCTTAGCTTGTGTTCGGCCAGTGTTTTGACAGAGACTGCCTTGAATACCAGCAACTAAAACAAAAGCTAAAATATTCTGAACAAACATATAGAAGAATGAATACCTTTCCCAATTCTGTGTTGGGGCAGTCCTTCACTTAGCCAGGCTTGCACTGAGCCCAGTGGTCAGTCCAAGGTGGAAGTTTAGGGATCTCAAGTTTTTTCTGAGCATGTTTACTGTTGTGGGCATGCATATAGTCTTCACATTTCCATCTGTACTCTTAATTTGTCAAAGAAATCTTTTGCTACTGTGCTTTAGGTGATTTATTATGTGCTTAGATAGTAACTTTTGTTCCAAGCATTTTTAGGTGGTTCTTCTTGCTCTGTTTTCAGATGACTATTGGTTTTCTAGCTAGAGTTCTGAGTTAGGTGAAACAGAAATGAGCAGCTTGCATCAGCCCTTCAGGTAGCCCCCCAGAAGGTGAGACCAGATATTCACACAAATTTGTGAATAAAGTCTGTTCTGTCTCTGGGGCCAGGATTCCATACTGGGACCATAGATTAAGGTTGCTGCTCTGCCAGGTTTTGAAATTGTCTCTTTCTTGATTTGTCATTTGCTTAGTTGTTGTACACCTTTACCTGTTTTCCATAGTTTAACAAAGTTGGGTGTGGCATTTACTGCTTGTTTGTTGATGTTTCTGTCAGGTGAGAGAACTTGAAGCTCCCTACTTTGCCATTTTGCTGATTTTATTTTTCATTGTGGTTTTGACTTGTAATTTTCTTTTTTTTTTTTAATTTTTTTTTCAATGTTTTTTATTTATTTTCGGGACAGAGAGAGACAGAGCATGAACCGGGGAGGGGCAGAGAGAGAGGGAGACACAGAATCTGAAACAGGCTCCAGGCCCAGAGCCCGACGCGGGGCTCGAACTCACGGACTGCGAGATCGTGACCTGGCTGATGTCGGACGCCTAACCGACTGCGCCACCCAGGTGCCCCTGACTTGTAATTTTCTGATGTCTAATGATGTTGAGCATCTTTTTAGGTGTTTATTGGGCATTAAAAAAATGCTTATTTGTTTTTGAGAGGGGGGTGGGACAGGGAGAGAGATGAGGACAGAGGACCCAAAGCAGGCACTGTACTGACAGCAGAGAGCCTGATGCAGTGCTCAAACTCCTGAACCATGAGATCGTGACCTAAGCCAAAGTTGGATGCTTAACTGACTGGGCAGCTCAGGCGCCCCTTGGTGTTTATTGGGCATTTGTGTATCTTCTTTGGAGATTTGTTTATTTAGATTGTTTGCCTAGTTTTAAACTGGGTTGTCTTTCTATTGAATTTTAAGGTTCTTTATATATTCTAGATACAAGTCCCTTATTATACAAATGATTTAGAAACATTTTCTCTTATTCTGTGGGCTGTCTTTTCACTTTGTTGAAGTGTTGAGTTGTACCTTGAAGCACAAAAGTTTTAAGTTTTAGTGATGTTTATATTTTTCCTTTTGTTACTTGTGCTTTTGGTATCATAGTTGTAAACTATACTTAAGGGGCAGGCAGAGAAAAATGAGAGAGCAAACTGCTGGTATTTCCTATCAGAATGAGCATTGGGTATTTATATGTTTGACTTTTGAATGCTGATTACAGGAGTCCATGAGTTGTGTGGAATTAACGGTTATGTTTCTCATAGTTACAATCCATTTTACTTGTCACTTTTTTCCCTTGGTTGTTGTTGTAGATGCTTTCTATGTTATCTGCTCATCCTAGGCCCTCATCTGAGAATTGCTGCCTTTGCTTTAACAGTAGGTCTCTAGAGCTGTGTTTGTTAAGAGCAGGATCCTGATATTCCCAGTACATATAGCTGTTGGGACCGTAGGTAGACCCCTTTGCAAAATGAGGCTAAGCAGTTTTTCAACAACTTGGAATTGTTAGAAGGCAAAGATACAGATTCTTTTGGTCTTTTCTTCTAGAAAAATGTGTAACTGGGGCATGAACAACTACGGTTAGCCTATGGCCACAGAGAAACGGCAGAGGGGACTGGTGTGTGGAGAGCAAAATGAAGTCCACTGTCAGGGACAAACTATCTCTCACCTTTGCGAGGCAGTTTTGTTCCAGAGGGTTAGAATATCTTTAATTCTTGACATTTTTGTAGTTCCTGATTTCCAGCTCCCACTGTAATTCCTGCTTATCAGTTCTGTGAGATACCTTTATTTAATATGTTTCCAATTAGGGCTAAGTACCTTTGTATAGGTTTTTATTATTGCCACCCAGAAAACCTCATCTAAGAGAATGACGTATTGTGATGAAAATATCCACTGAGCAAACAGAAGGGAATGAGGAGACAGTTTCCTGTGAGATGCTTATATAATTTTAACGTGTAATTCTGGGCATTACAGAATAACAGAATGGTGATGATTATTTTTAATGTGGATTTGAGTGCTTACCTGTGATTCAAATTTAATTAGGCATGTGTTTTACATTGCTTATGTTCTTTGGTGTACTGGCTTTCTAACTTAAATAACTCTTCTTTGAAAATAATGAGGGGCACCTGGGTGGCTCAGTCAGTTAAACATCTGACTTCAGCTCAGGTCATGATCCCACGGGTTTGTGAGTTTGAGCCCTGCGCTGGGCTCTGTGCTGATGGCTCTGAGCCCGTAGCCTGCTTCAGATTCTGTGTCTCCCTCTCTCTCTGCCCCTCCCTCGCTTGCACTCTGTCTCTGTCACTCAAAAATAAATAAAACGTTAAAAAAAATAAAGTGAAAATAATTTAGCATTGTCTTAAAATTGAACGTGCATGTAACCTGTGACAAAATCTCTCTTCTGGTTATGTAAGAAAAATTCTTGGATGTGTGTAACAGGGGAGGTGTTCAAGAGTGATTTGTTAGAAACATTATTTATAATAGCATGAACTTAGAAACAGTCAAATACACATCAGCAGGAGAAGGGGTGAGGAAGTTGTGATGTACATTAAAAGTGTTCATACAGTAGCATATTGAAGTGTTACAGAATACCACAGATGAATGACCTATAGCCACATATACCCACATTGATTATCGTAGAATCGTATATAGTGAAAAAATAGTGTGTCTTCACTGGAAAACACGTATACAGGTATTCCGTGGAGGTATTGCCTGTTTGGTTCCAGATCTCTTCAGTAAGCAAATATTGCAAGACAGCATGTCAGATGAATTTTTTGACTTCAGTGCTTATTTATAAAAGTTTACACTTAGTCTATTAAATGTGTAGTATCATGTCCAAAAAAAGTACATATTTTAATTAAAAAAATACTTCAGTGCTAAAAAATGCCAACCATCATCTGACCTTTCATTGAGTCATAATCACTGATCATAGATCACCATAATAAATATAATTATGAAAAAATTTGAAATATTGCGAGAATTACCAAAAGTGTGAGACAGAGACATGAAGTGAGCAGCTGATGGGAAAATTGTACTGATAAACTTGCTTGATGCAGGTTTGCCACAAACCTTCAGTTTGTTGGGAAAAAAAAAAGGCAGTATCTGTGAAGCACAATAAAGCTAAGCACAATAAAATAAGGTATGCCTTATAGTATGATTCTGTTTTTAATCGGAAAGTACAAACAAGTTAAAAACTAAACATAGTGTTTAATGATACAGAAACAGGGTAAAACACTACAGAAAGGTAAGGGTATGATTAAGTAAAAATTTAGTACAGTGATTTCCTATGTGGAATGTGGGGCAGGTTAAAATTCGGGATGAACACAACAAGAACTTAAAGATACTGTTCATACTCTACTTTTTAGATCAGAGATAAATTTATCATTCATTTTATTTTTGTGCTTTATGGTATATTTTACATATATTCTTATCAGATTCTGTGCACATATCAAATACCTCATCATACAAAGGTAAAAACTTTTATAAATATATTTGGTACAAAAAGTTTTTTTACATAAAAATAAAACAAAAAAAAACTCAGCATTTCTAAAACTGAAATAATCAACTAGTCTTTTAAAATCAAGTGTTCTCTCCAGAATTTGCTCGTTATTTGCCTCATACTACTTTCTGAAGCCCCGAATCTTTTTTTTTTTAATTGTTCTAATATTTTTACTTACTTTTGAGAGAGAGAGAGAGAGAGAGAGAGAGAGTGAGCGAGCTTGAGCAGGGGAGGGGAAGAGAGAGAGGGAGACACAGAATCGGAAGCAGGCTCCAGGCTCTGAACTGTCAGCACAGAGCCCAGCGCGGGGCTCCAACTCTTGAACTGTGAGATCATGACCTGAGCCGAAGTTAGACACTCAAACTGACTGAAGCACCCAGGTGTCCTTCAAGCCCCAAATCTTAAGGGTTACTTTTGACTTATCTCAGATTGATTTAATAATGGTAAGTGCTAGGGATATTGTAATAAAACTTATAGTAAGCATTTTCTGAAAATAAATGAATGAAGCAGTCTTTATCTTTTCCTCTCTCATAACATCAAATTGTTCAACAGGTTCTTTCTGTTCTTAATCAGTATGTCTAGGTTAATCTATGTTTTCTGTTAAGTTCTTGGATTTCAGGTTCTTACTTACCTGTACCGTTTCCTGACTGGCTTTCCTGTCTGTGTTCTTTCCTCTTCTTTGTTCATCCTTGTTAAATAATACTGGATTAATCTTCCTAAAACATTAATTTGATCATTTTTTCTCAGAAACCTTCAGTAGTAAAATGTTGAGTTACATATTTTTTAGGTTGGGTACCCGTCTTCTACAAACTGGTTTTTACCAAGGGTCCATACTCCTCCTTTTTGGAGGGCAGGTGGGTTGGAGAAGACACACAGATACCTCTCTTATCTCTTACTGGCTGCTTGGCCTTGGGGTATGGGGGCGAGCAGTGTGGAGGTCCCTGATGCCTGATATTCTTAGTCTTTGTGCTGGTGATAGCCTTCAGACTCCCCTAGCTTCAAATATCCTAGCTTTTGTACTATTCTCAGAGAAACTTCTGTATTTTGCAGCAAATATAGTGTTTTGGGTTTTTTTTGTTGTTGTTGTTTTTGTTTGTTGTTTTTACTTAAGGTAAAATTTGTTTTCTATCTTTCTGGTATTCCTTTTAGTTTCTGGTCTACCTCCTGAGTTTTCAGTCTGGTCAGGGTTGGAATCGTTATCAGTGGAATCATCGTTTCATTATGCTGCTGTCTTAGACAAGGTTCTTTTGGTGCCACTAAGAGGAATCCATACAAGACTGCTTACCCCAGAGTAGAATGTATATTAAAAAACAATGCAGAACTGATAGAACTGATGAGCAAGAATTACAGTTGATATTTACAGGGGGTTGTCAATCAGGAACCACGTATTTCAGATCTAATTTCTGTAGATTTGCTATGAGGTGGGAAGCTACAATGTGTGTTTAGTCCACTGTCTTGATTCAGTCTGATTTCTAGTTTTAGAATCAATTGCTGAGTAGATTCCTTTACAGATAGGGTATTTGGTAAAAGATATTTCCATCGTGAATGTCCACTTGTATATCTCTAGCCTACTTTTATATGTAGAGATGATCAATTTAGAAGTGTTAGAGTGAGGAACCTTTCACAAGTGAGGACACCAATTGAAATACTTAAAGTCAGTTATTTAAAACTCTGTATGGTATTGAAAGTTTTAAGAAATGTGGATCAAGGATCATAATTTTGAAGCTTCTAGAAAACTAACACTATAAAGTTAAAATTAACTCGGTCAAGAAAAATTCACTTAGCAGAAAAGAGGCAAAATAAAATGAGAAGGGGCTATAATGTAAGTCAGTTCCCCCATTTAAGGTTAGGGTTTTTAGTTATGATTTCTTGGAAGTGGCATCTGTGAACCTTTTTTCTTGAAGTTAATAGTTGCAGTGGCAGTCTCCTTTTGGGAAATTAATGATTTATTTTGCTGGAAAGATTTAAATTGGTACACATTATCAAGTTTTGGCAAGGATATTTGGAAATCAGAGGTATTATATGCTGATGGGAGTATAAGTTGATATGGCTGTTTAGAGAACAGTTGTGCAGTGTTCAGTAAAATGGAAAATATATATATAACCCCAAAATTCTACTTTCAACTATACCTTAGAACAGTGATTCTCAACCAGGGCATTTTTACCTTCCAAGGGACATTTGGCAATGCCTGGAGATGGTTTTGATTGTCACATCTGGGGAGGCATCTAGTGAGTAGAGATCAAGGATGCTGCAAAATGTCCTACAGTTCACAGGACAGACCTCCACAATAGAGAATTACTCATTCCAAAAATGTCAGTAGTGCTGAGGTTGAGAAACCTTACTTTAGAGAACAAAGCTCACATGGTATTATGTATGAACATGGAGATTTGTTCAAGGATATTCATTAAAGCATTGTGATAGTGCAGAATTGGAAACAATCTAAATGTCCGTTGGTGGATGATGGATACGTAAAATGTAGTATGCGCCTGTGATTCAGTACGTCATAATAGTTGAAAGGAATGAAGTATATCTATATTTAGATCTCAAAGATAATGCTGAATGAAAAACCAAGTATTTTCACTATGATACCATTTATGAAAATTGAAAAAAATATACAAAACACGACTCACTTAAATATGTAGATAAAAATGTAGAAAATGAATTAGGAGGCTGTATGTCAGTCTCATGACAATGGTTGCTAATAAAGAGGTAAGAAGAAGGAAATAGCACTGGGAATGATGAACAGTGGACTTTAATTTTATCTCTGCTTGTTCTTTAATAAATGCACATAAAGTGAAACAAATAAAGGTTCATAGTTATGTGAGTTTGAATTCATAATGTGAATGTCATTTGTTATAAATTCTGGTTGGGGAAACATAGATATTTGTTATATATATATGTGTGTGTGTATATATATATGTGTGTGTGTGTGTGTGTGTGTATAAATTTATTTTATAGTTCTGAAATTTCTCGAAAACTTATCCAATGAATTCGATTTACAGCTTTATCTGCATTTAGGTTTCATATTATTTAGCATGTTCCTTTTTCAATTCTTTCTGCTCAGGAAGTTAACTTGGCTTCTTATGGATAGAAGTGGAACTACTTTTATGTATTCATTGTTTATTTTATTTAACTTATGTGTATAGTTGTAGAGAAACTGTATTAATGGCCATTAACCACTAGATTTGTGCTTAATTCATAAAAGTAAAAGCTGTCATACAGAATTCCCCACAACTATGTATTTTGTTTTACCTGATTTTTGTGTATTGGCATATATCGAAATAATTGGGCTTTTGGCAGAAACATAAAATATTTCTCCTATGTGGACATTTTGTTGAATTAATTTTTTTTATTGTTGTAAAAGTGTTTGATTATAGTAGTTTAATCTTTCAGTAACTATTCAGGAAATTAAATTTAGATATCTAAGGATTCTAGGAACTTTACCCATAAAATGTACTTTAAAATCTTAACTCACATTTTTTGACTAAGTTCACTGTGACAATTTTTGTAAATGTTATTGAAGAGAGAAAATGGATATAATGTCATACCCTATATATATATATATATATATATATATATATATATATATATTTGGAACATAAGGATCAATTTTCATGTGTGATAAAATCTATTGATAGTAAATAGAGTAGAGATAGGGCATGACCTGTAATTTTTTTCTTAAAGTGATATAAAAATAAATGTCTCAAACACAGAGTGATTAAATGTTATAATAACTATTCACGATACCTTTGAATTTAAATTATGTCAAATTAAAAAACTTAGATTAAAATTGCATTTATAATTATGTGGAAGTTTATAATTTTAAACAAAAAGCATTTACCAAAAATTATCCAGAAGTTTAGGAAACCCACTAATTTAAATTTAAAAACTTAAAATAACCTTTAGTTAATGATTTTTATTTACCTTTGTTAGAACTTAAATGGAAAAATACTACCCTGTATTTCTTTATATGTAAATGGCAATCCAATCAAACGGTGACTGAAAATTAATGACTGTTTTAAAAAATAGTTCTTAAAATTTCAGATTAGATATAATTTTTTTGTTAAAGGATTTAATACAAATGATACGACTGGCTTAATTATAAAATTCATAAAGATAATTTAAATTCAGAATATTTAATTTAAGATAATTTAAGCTCAAATGTATAATTATGAATAGTTATAACTTCTAACTATATAGAATTTGAAATAAGTCATATAACCTTTTTAGATAATTTTCATAATTAGGTGAGAACAAGGCATGAACTATCTCCATTTGATTTTCTTGCTAATATTTGCAATTTAATGCTAGAGTTATTCCTTAATTACTGAAGAAAGAGTTGGCTATAACATGGTTACCAATTATTTTTCTATAATATGTGATACGTTTTAAGGCTGAACTATTCAAGCAATAAGCGTTGGTTACAAAATTTTAAAAGAACAACTTACTAGTGGTGTGTGTGTAAAGGTAGAGTTAATTCTTTGGTGGATTTAGTGTTTATGGAAAAGAATAGCTGATTAAACCCAGAAATTTATTAGAATTAGCTTTCTTCGTGTATAAAATCTGTGCTCCGCTGAACAGAGGCATGAGGTTCTGGTTTGAGCAGAAGAGTGAGACCCTTAACTGTATGTACCCTTTCTAGTGAGGAAGTAGGACAAACATGGTGCATTCTTTTCGAGCTAAGATATTATGGAATGGGAAAGAATTAACATAATTATCTTAAGATAATACTTGCTGAAGAAAACTAATGATAACTGTTAGCAGTTTTGGCCTCTGTTCCCAGATCCCCATGTATGTGATTTTTTTGCCTGTTGAGGTGCTTATTAGAGGTGTTTTGGTGGGAAAGCTTTTGATTCTCTGATTTAGGATATTAATCTTTAGATGTCAGTGATTTTAGTTACTAGAGTGTCCCTGTTGTAAGCTCAAGAGGTGAAAAGTACTAACCTTTATTTCCCCCCAGTTTTAAGCCATTTACAAATGTTTATGATGAAGAATTTTGGCTTTGTGGCTTGTTTTAATGGATGCCATAGAAAGATCTTTGCAATTTGCATTTACTTAATAATATATTTTATTATTTTATTTTATTTTTATTTATTTTGGAGAGAGAGAGGGAGGGAGGGAGGGAGAATGAATGAATCCCGAGCAGGCTTTACACAGTCAGTGCAGAGCCTGATGTGGGGCTCAAACCCACAAACTGAGATCATGACCTGAGCTGAAGTCGGACACTTAACTGACTGAGCCACCCAGGCGCCCCTTAATAATGTATTTTAAAAGAACATTGATTTTTAGTATTACCTTAAAATTTTATTTACTTGTTCACTTTTATGTTTTAAGTAACAATCAGGAAGTACCAGTGAGAAGCTTACAATTATGGGAACATTTTTATGTCTGGATATGTATATGTATGTATGTTTTTAATTTTTTTTTTTAACGTTTATTTATTTTTGAGACAGAGAGAGACAGAGCATGAACAGGGGAGGGTCAGAGAGAGGGAGACACAGAATCGGAAACAGGCTCCAGGCTCTGAGCTGTCAGCACAGAGCCCGACGCGGGGCTCAAACTCACGGACCGCGAGATCATGACCTGAGCTGAAGTCGGCCGTTTAACCGACTGAGCCACCCAGGCGCCCCTGTATGTATGTTTTTAAAGTCTGCCTTTTTCTCTCCACGAAGAAGACTTGAAGAAGCTGAGAAGAATACACACAAATTTAATTATAAGTTTGAATAAAAACTCAAAAGGCACCACGAAGTATTTCATTTTTCTTTGTATTGGAATGGATTGGTGATTAGTTAAACTTGGGGTGGGTTGTCAGAATTTTAAATTATAAGGCCAAATATTCTTACGGTCTGACTATTGTGTCTGGTTGAAATAATGCATTAAAAAATTCATCATAAATTTCCAGCTTAAATCCATCTTTATTCTAAACTACAAAGTTAAGGTGTTTGGTATCTTTTATCTGCTCAGGCATTAACTTTGAATCTGTATACCTATGGAATAGTTTGGAAAAAAATTTTATTTAAGGACCTTACCGCTGAGGTTTTTGAAATGGTCTGACAGTTTCTGCCTTTCTCAGCCTTTACTCACTTTTACCTGATGGATGTTTTAACTGCTTAGCCCAGTTTTCTATTAAAAATTTTTCCCATATCCTTAGATGTAGCACCATAAGAACCTTAAGATTCAATAAGCAGTGAAATTTTTAAAAATCTTGATAAATTGTTCGAATTTGGTGATACAGAATCAAATAGGTTAGTATATCACTTCATTTAGTTTATTTGCTACGTGTGCCTAGTGATTGTCCTTTCAATTGCATGTGATGGGGTATGATGCGAAGAAGCAGCCATTGGTTAGATTTTGGGTATCTTTTTCTCCTTATATTGTTACATTTAATTTACATGTCTTTCCTTGTGTTTTTTGATGCCGTTCAACATGTTTTTTGACTTTCTAAGCTTTTAGCCTTTATTATATCTGTTCTGTGAAACCAGGATCCCATCAGGTTATTGGGATGCTTCAGTTAGATGTGTGTCAAGCATTTGAAAACATGACCAAACACTTACACAAATAGTAGTCATGATTCTTCCTCAGGAGGTATAATTTCTTTTTTTCAGGTAGGTTTGAATTTCCATTTGATTTCTGCTAGATGTCTGAGCAGTGTCTTTTAAATGAACTGTGTTTAGAAATAAAAGAATCTGTTGTGCTTAGAGGATTCGATAGGTAAAGTATGCTAAAGTATTTTGTAGCTCACCTCACATTGAAAAAGACAGGTAATGGAAATTGGAATCCTGTTCATTTCAGTATAATTGAAAATATTTTCAGACTCTAAAGATACAAGAATATTTATTGTTGTTTTGTGTTTTTTTTGTTACATTAAAAATAGCTCTAAATAAACCAAACACAATTTAGTATGAGTGGCAGCATGGACAGAGTTTAGTGTTTAGTGAAAGTATGGCCAGAATGTTTCCAGTGGGAAAGGAAATCATTAGCTGTTAAAACCTGGTCTCAATAACTTTCTTTACGGAGACCATTTGTCTCTACTAGAGCACATCTAGCCAAGTCGTTAGTTTTTTAAAAACAATGATAGAAAATGCAAGTCTGGAATTGTGTTGCAGTTATTGTGGTGGCTGTAGCCTTTGCACTGATAACAAGTTAACCGCATGTTTACCTGTTTATTATGTTTATTATCTGTTTTTTTCTTGCATCTTAGATTGTCCAACTGTGTCTTCACTTAGGTTGGGAAATTTTCAACCATTATCTGTTCCAGTGTTACCTCTACTCTTTTCTCTTTTAAATTCTTTTCTAATCTTGATCTATTTGTGTTTCAGAGCATTGCTACTTCAAATGTGATTTTCAGGTCAGTGTTGGTCTGCAAACTGATTTCATTGGTCTGTGATGAATTAAGGACAAAAATTCAGAGTAACCATTCAGAAACTTTTAATAACAACTTGATTATTACTATATCTAAGTACAAGATTTAAAAAAAAACAAATTTACTTTTATTACATTTTATAGCTTTTGTCTGCAGTGGATTAAAAATTTGAAAAATGGTTCTTCATCGCAGATGGTTTCAGAATTATTTTGTTAGGCCTTCTTACTCTATTCTTTGTTTTTCTTAGTTGCTCTTACATATTTTCTTTCTTCGTCTCTCTGAACTGAATTTTTACATAGGTTTTAAAAGTCTTTGTGATTCTTTATTTGTATTGAGTCTACTATTTAACTTTACCCTAAATTAAAACCTGTGTTTTTTTATTTCTTGAGGATTTATTTAACTCATACATGTATTTTAAGCTTTTCTATTGCTTGGAACATCTTTATTGTATAATCTTTTCAATAATTGAAGAATCTGTAGTCTAATCCTGGTGTCTTTTGTTTGTGTTGATTCATTCATTGTGTCTAGTTTCCTTGTATGTTTTGTGACTTTTTTAAAAATTTGAGTAGAGTTGTTTTTGAAAGTTGGTGGATTCTTTGAGGCCTGGATTGAAGTTACTTTCTTTCACCAATAATTTGCCTATGCTTCTTCCCCCAGATGCCTCGGGGTACTAACAATTTAAGAGTACTTTAAATAACATTGTCATATGAGGTTTATTGGGTTTTACAAGTAGCATGAGTGTATCCTGAGAACCTTTGTGAAGGTTATACTTTGTGGTTACAGTGTCAAGAGAATTGATAAAACATTCTTGCAATAACAGAATTAGAGATGATCAGAGAGATTAGAGGTTGCCAGGGGTTAGGGATGGTGGGGGCCAAGGGTGAGTATGACTGTAAAGGGTAACAGGAGGGAGATCTTTGTGGTGCTATTAACATGAGGGTATAGCCCTTCAAATTTTTTTTTTCAACGTTTATTTATTTTTGGGACAGAGAGAGACAGAGCATGAACGGGGGAGGGGCAGAGAGAGAGGGAGACACAGAATCGGAAACAGGCTCCAGGCTCTGAGCCATCAGCCCAGAGCCCGACGCGGGGCTCGAACTCACGGACTGCGAGATCGTGACCTGGCTGAAGTCGGACGCTTAACCGACTGTGCCACCCAGGCGCCCCGAGGGTATAGCCCTTCAGAGTAACAGCTTTATGTAGGGTTTCCTTTTGATAGACTTTTAGAGTCTGTCTCCTGAGCCTGTGGAGCCATCAGGATGTAAGCCCAGTTTCTGCAGTGCGACACCTACTATCAAGATAAAAGCTATTTTCTGGGTTTGCTTATTCTACGTTTATTTTGTTTATAGCTTAGGTGAATATTGTACTTTCTTGCTAGCTAAGCAATTCATTAAAATAGATTTTTCTACTAACTTTAAAAAGTGATATATAACAGTATCAAGATAATCTAGTCTGCCATACTGCTGGAAATCAGTGTCTACATCTATCTACAATTTTGTCTCTTATCAAGTATGTTGCTATTTTGCGCCTCAGCTGTCTTATGTTTTTGTTATTATAATAGGCATTTTCCTTTATCTCCTTGGTCTGTCAGACTTATTGTGTGGGCCCATCACAGTCTATGCCTAGTTATGTTTTCTAATCTCATCCCCGCCCCCCCCCCATTCTTTCACTAGTCATATTCTGGTTTATTAAAGACATCGTATATTGTAGCTATCATTCTTTTACTCATGTCATTCCATCCTGCTTAAATGCTATCTCTTATTTTGACTCCAACTGCTTCTTCTAGCAATGTTGACATTTTGGGCTGAATAATTCATTTCTGTGGGGGCCATCCTGTGCATTGTAGGATGTTAGCAGCATCCCTGGCCTCTGCCCATTAGATGCAAATAATACCTTCCATTTGTGATAAATGAAAGAGTTTCCAGACATTGCCACATGTACTTTGTAGGGGATGACGTCTCCCATGTTTGAGACCCACTGTTTTAGCCCTATATTAATTTGGTCTCATTTGAGGAGCCTTGGCTGCTTATCTGTGCCTGTGACTTTTACCGTTTGGATTTTTGGTAGTACATATTGTCTGGATTATACATTTGTCTCTGAATTTCTTTCTCTTCCTCCCTGCTCTGTGTGTGTGCGTGTGTGTGTTTGTCTTATTTCCCCCAAGTTCTAGAGCGTGGGGACGATATATTTGTTTGCTGTTTTGGTCAATCCAATATACATGTTAGTAGTTTTAAATATATCAATTGCTTGCCTTTTTCCGTTTTTTCTAGTTTTATATGGTAGTAGTGGGGGCTTAGGAAATTGAATCACTCTAGAAAGTGTGCAGAACTTCCAGGCATCCCAAATTATGAGACTTACAAATAGAGTTAATTCCAATGTAACAATGGAATGTATACCTAGTAATAGCTCTGGAAGATTCAAGGCGATGCAAGATAGTTGTAAAGATACAAGAAAGATATAATTTCTTTTAGATGTATGCAATATATGAGTACCCAGAAAAATGTACAGTAGAATAGAAAAAATTCAGAAATATAGAAGATGGTAGGATTTGTAGAAGTTTGAAGTATGAATGATTAGTTCTACAGAGTGATATGAACAAAGTAATCAATATGTCGGAGTAAATTGTTAAGAATGATGGATGTAGCATCTGGCTAGGAGTGACTTGAATAAAGCTGACAAATGTGATATGTGAATGTTTGTAAGTTGAAAACAAATGGGGCCCAGATAGGTTAGCTTCTTACTCCCAACCAAAGAGAAACCTACAAGTTTTGCCCCAGATGGGAAAGATACAGCTCAGTTATAGATTTCCCCCCACTTTTTTTTTATTATCAGCATATTGTAAGTAAAAGTATAAATCGAATTTTGAATCTAAATACTTTTATAAGGTGCTTTTCCTCAGCTAGGCCAAAATCTTCATGAAAAATAATTATAAGTATAGTATGTGTTCATTGTAGAAAAATGAAAATTAGTTATGTTTCCCAAAGCTTAAACCACTGTTACCATTTAGGTTAATTCCATTCTCATGAATTTTACATGGTCTCAGCCTCTCTCTAGATATAGATACATGATGTACTATGTATGAGTATAAATATATACTGTGCATACATATATGTATGTGTTAGTATGTATCTATGTTTATATAGAATGAGATGATTATTTTTTAAAAATATTTTTTACTGTTTTTTATTTATTCTTGAGAGGGAGAGAGAGAAAGACAGTATGAGCAAGGGAGGAGCAGAGCGAGAAAGGGACACAGAATCCGAAGCAGACTCCAGGCTCTGAGCTGTCAGCACAGAGCCTGATGTGGGGCTCAAACTCATGAGCTGTGAGATCATGACCTGGGCCGAAGTCGGACCCTCAACTGACTGAGCCACCCAGGTGCCCTGAAAATAGAGATTATTTTATATGAAATGTTTTATAGCATGTTCTTCATTTAATATTATGAACACTTTTCCATATCAGTAAAATTCTAAAGGGTCATATTTGGTGACCACATAGCATTCTGTTCTGAGATTATCCCTAAGTTAATTTCAACATTTACTTAGCATTTTTATTTTATTTTATTTATTTATTTGTTTTTTTAAAATTTACATCCAGGTTACTTAGCATATAGTGCAGTAATGATTTCAGGAGTAGAATCCAGTGATTCATGCCCTACGTGTAACACCCAGTGTGCTCGTTCCAACAAGGATCCTTCTTAATGCCCCTACCCACAACCCCTCCAGCAACCCTCAGTTTGTTCTCTATATGTAAGAGTCTCTTATGTTTTGTCCCCATCCCTGTTTTTATATTGTTTTTGCTTCCCTTCCCTTATGCTCATCTGTTTTTTATCTTAAATTCCACATATGATTGAGTCATATGATGTTTGTCTTTCTGTAATTTTGCTTAGCATAATACACTCTAGTTCTATCCATGTTGTTGCATATGGTAAGATTTCATTCTTTTTTATTGCTGAGTAGTAATATATATATTTATATATATAATATATATTATATATATAAAATATTTTATTATTTTTTATATATAATTTTATATATTTATATAAAATTTATATATATTATATACACCACATCTTCTTTATTCATTCATCTGTTGATGGATAGCACACTACTATAAACATTGGGGTGCATGTGCCCCTTCGAAACAGCACACCTGTATCCTTTGGATAAATACCTAGTAGTGCAATTGCTGAGTCAGAGGGTAGTTCTATTATTAATTTTTTGTGAAACCTCCATACTGTTTTCCAGAGTGGCTGCACCAGTTTGCATTCCCATCAGCAGTGCAAAAGGGTTCCTCTTTATCTGCATCCTCACCAACATCTGTCATTGCCTGAGTTGTTAATTTTAGCCATTCTGACTGGTGTGAGGTGGTATCTCATTGTCGACATTTACGTAATGTTAAACATTTAGGTTTTCTTTTACACATACACACATATATACGTGCACCTATAATTTGCAGTGAACCATGCTAATGAGAAATTTAGAGTGCATCTCTCATTTTCTTTGAAGAGTCATAACCTCCATTGTAGTCTGTGTCTTACAGTTTCTCCTGCAAAATTCATTTTACCTGTCTTCCTTGGTAAGAAGAATACCAGTATTATAGCTGGGCATTGTTACCAATGTTGGAGACTACATTTCCTATCCTCCCAAATGGTTAGGCGTGGCCAAAAGACAAAGCTATGCTTTATAAGCTGTAAGCTGAAATAAAGCATGAGAGTTAGAAGGGAGCAGGGTGGGCATTTTTTCCCTTTCCTTCTTTCTGCTGCCTGCAATGTGGATCTATTAGTATTAGCTAGAGTGCCCATAGTCCTCTTGGAGTGTGAGGCAACTTGGAATAGAAACAACATGTGGTAGAGCAAAAAGATGGAAGGATCTTGATCCCCAATATTTGGAGCTGTCACATCAGCTTTTGATGTCTATTTCTGGACATTTATATGGGGGAAAATTTTCTTCCTATTTTTCCTCTTGTTTAAAAAAGTCATTATATTATTATTACTTAAATACATTTTTTTTTGGCTTGGGAAGGGTATGACCTAATCCTACCTGATAAGGGATACCATTGTTTAATACTCTATGTAGACAGTAGGTCAAATATAAGAAAACATGCATTGTATCATGGTAGATTCTAGATCTATGTTGTGAACAAAAGTCTACTTGGAGACTGGAGAGAGATTAATTGATATTGAAAGGAGAATACTTAAAATGATACATAATTTCTGGATTTTTTGATGACAGTATTATTGGATTTTGTTCTCAAGTGCTTTTAATAATTATTGCACATACGGTTTCAGAAAACACTGGAGGTAGCGTTTACACAAAAACAAACAGAAAACCCCCAAAACCCAAAACAAAAGTAGCCGAAAAAATCAACCACAAACAGTTGCAGATTATATACTGTATTGTATAATTGTCCTATGATTTTTAATATTATTAAATATATTGGCTAGTCACTTTGACAAAGTCAGCTCATAAATATGACTTTTAATGTTCTCATATTAACATTATTGGAAAAATTTTGATAAATGAAAAATTAAAAAACGTTTTATTACTGTAGACTTTTTTTAGTATTGATTCTAATAAAGTATTCATAAATTTAGTGAAATAAATTACACACATTTAAAAAGTTAAAAAACTTTTTTTTTTTTTAAGAGCACGAGTAAGGGAGAGGGGCATAGGGAGAGAGTGACGGTTTTTTTGTGTGTTTACTTATTTTGAGACAGAGAATGTGAGCAGAGGAGGGGCAGAGAGAAAGAGAGGGAGAGAGAGAATCCCAATCAGGCTCCATGCTGTCCACACAGAGCCAGATGCAGGGCTCGAACTCACAAACTGTGAGATCATGACCTGAGCCGAAATACAGTCAGACACTCAACTGACTGAGCCACCCAGGTGCCCCTGAGAGAGACAGAGAGAGACAGAGCGAGAGAGAGCGAGAGAGAGAGAGAATATGTTAAGCAGGCTGCATGCTAGGTGTGGAGCCTGAGGTGGGGCTTGATCCCCTGGGATTGTGACCTGAGCCAAAATCAAGGGTTTGGACACTCAACCAACTGAGCCACCCAGGTGCCCCAATAAACTTTTTTTTTTGAACGGTTTCAATTTTACAGAAAAACTGAGCAGAAACCACAGAGTTCCCATATATCTATTTATTCTTTGAAGGATATAATTTTTTTTCCCTAGGTATTCCACTATATACAATGTTATACACATAACAAACAACTTTACATCTCTGAACCGAATATGTACTATAAGAGGAAAACCATACACTGCTAAAAATCATTTTACTCTAACCTAAGGTTTCTCATCAGCACTATTAACATTTTAGGCCAGATAATTCTTGGGGGGGTGTCTCTTCTGTGCATTGTAAATGTTTATTAGCAGCATCCCTGATCTCTACCCATTAGATGCCAATAATACCAGTCGTGACCACCAAAAATGTATCCAAACATTGCCAATGTTCCTTGGGAGGCACATTGTTCTCCAGTTGAGAACCCCTGCTCTAACCAATTTGTGATGTTTTAGGATTTGCTGTATTTTTTTGGGGTGGGGGTCAGATTTAAGGGGCCTTTAGTTCAAGGAGTTGTGTAGAGAGAGAATCTTCCCTTCCACTTGGGGGCATAGGCAGTATAATAGTTTTACTGAGCTTCAGTTTCCTTAACTGTGAATAGGTAAAATATTACCTAACTGAAAGGTTGTTTTGATAGTTGATTGAGATACATTATATAAAAAACTTTGGTTAATTTTAAATGTTGTGCTATCTTGTTTGAGTTTATTCTTTGGAATGTATAGAAAACCCATTTCAGAGTTCTTATTTCTGTGGGCAAGGCTATCATAGTTTGGGATCTACTATTTATGGACTTCAAGAGTATTATTACCGTGGGTAGACAAAAACTTTAAATGTTCAGCGAAAACTCATTTATGAGGTCAGTTGTGTTTTGACTCTTTGTGGTGCTCTAATTAGATTGTCACTATATTCAAATGTTGTAGTTAAGTGATCTCCTGTATTCTTTCAACGACTTTGAGCTTCTCAAATTGAGGATAGCCAATCACATTGTCCTTCAAAGTTTTTGTCCTCATATCTGAAATCCTGCCAATTGTGACAGCTGGTGTGTCAGCTCCAATAGAGGAAGCTAGCCTCTGTCAGCATGTACTTGGTCCACTAAAGACTTCTAAAAACTTTGCACAGTTTACAACAAATGTCCACTTCTCATTGCTACTTTGTAGAATTATAAAACCTTATTCATTAGTGATGAAATCTTATCTGTAATAATTAAGCTTATTCTTATTGTTCTACCTCTGCAGAAAATTTGCAAAGACTTTGAGAAGACAGGAAAATTATCAGAAAGACAGCGCCATTATACTGTAAGTATTGCTTTGAAAAACAAATGTAAGTTAAGAATATTTTAAGTATCCAGTTGTTCCAGGGGAAAATATGTTAGGCAAAGATATTATATGTAAAATATAGAGCAGGATATATTATAATCTTATTAATAATTTATAAGAACTAATCCAATGCAGTCTTTTAAAAATTGAAAATGTGTTTTTATGTATTGAGATGAGGATTTTACCAATACCATTGAAAAATATTTCTAATTCTAACAAGGATTGATCTAGTTTATGTACATTTGCTTATTTAAAACTATCAGAATCCAGAAAATTATTGTAGTTTTGTAGGCTTGTGATTTGTTTGGGTGACTTATTGTTTAGGTTATTTTGCAGAATTATTTATTTGCTGATTTATTTATGTATTTCATTATTTATTTATTTGATTATTTAGTAAATTATTTATCTGATGAATTATTAATACATCTTCATGACATGCTTTAAATTATTTATAACTTAATTTTGAGTTTATTGCTTTTAGAGGCTGCATTGTTACTGACTAGTTTTGATTTTTTTCTTTGCGGTTCTTTAAAATTAAAGTATTAGCTCTAAGGCAAAAGTGTATTCATTGCAATGGCCATGGGTTTTTCTTTCTTTCTTTTTTTTTTTTTAAGTAATTTATGGTAGAGATGAAATTCCAGTTATGCTTTGTTTAGCTCTAAATTTACCTGTTTAGGGTGACTGATGATAGAATGTTTATGTGTTGTGTACATACTCATTGTAGAGTCACTTACAAATTAATGATATAGCCTATAGTATGTAAACTGAGATTGAACATGTAAACCTCAGTCCACATTATCCTTTGTATCTCTAAAGGACAGGTCTGCATTTCTTACTTGCTTTAGAATCATGAATAGAGTCTTATTTTATTTTAGTGGCAAATCTATTTTACTACTGGGATATTTTTAGGAAAGTTCAGAGAAATGAAGTCCAACTTACATTTGGATCCCTGAGATATAAATTTGACTGATGAAGCCTTTGTTTTTTTTAAGTTATCATTATATGTGTATTTGGCAAACCGCATGATGTTGGTATAGATTTTTATATCAGTCATAATGATTTATTTCATATCATATCTCTCAATGGAAAGTTTTATACCACTTTATTTTAATGAACTAAAATGGACAAGGGCCTTTATAAACGCAAGCTATAATTTCTCTGACTTGAGCTAATAATTCTCTTTTGTAAAGTTTCTATTTTTAACCAGATAAGGTATTTCTTCTTTTGTCTGATTCTATTTCATAAGGTAGTGCAGTTATTAGGGCTCTCTTATTGAATAGGTTTAATGAATAGGTTAAGTAGTTGTTTGGGTAAAACAGTGTTGTGTGCAGAACTAGGTCTTCTGTGTTTGCTTGTAGTGAGCTACTGTGTACTTTACAATTTTAACATTTCAGAGAGAGGCAGCATTGTACAATTCAAGTTAGAATTTCTTATTTTGAAATATTGAGTATATGAATGTTTAATTGGAATATTGCCTTAGTATCTTCATATACTTGTCTTAAAGGAAGTGGTTTCATTTGATTTCTATACATGGATTTAAAAATGTGAGGCGCCTGGGTGGCTCAGTCGGTTGAGCGACCGACTTCGGCTCAGGTCACAATCTCAAGGTTTGTGAGTTTGAGCCCCGCGTCGGTCTCTGTGCTGACAGCTCAGAGCCTGGAGCCTGCTTCGGATTCTGTGTCTCCGTCTCTCTCTGCCCCTCCCCCACTCATGCTCTGTCTCTCTCTGTCTCAGAAATAAATAAACATTTTAAAAAAATTTTAAAAAATGTGCGTATCATACATATCCGTGACTTCTGTTTTGGAGATGAACAACCACAAACACTGTCAGATACGGAATTTTATTTCAAAATGCACTTCAGTATGCCACTGTGGACTTCTTTTGAAGAAAGCCACCTTCTCCAATGTTGAATAAGATCTACTATGTGAGTTGTCATGACAATATTCCCAGCCACACTGTTAATACTTATTTGTGGAGTATTAGCTGTGTTACCAAGTGGTCTTCATTGGAAAATAAACATGTGTGTGCACACACATGCACACACATGGGAAGTTTTCTCCTGACATCAAAATAATTTTTTAGGATTTGGTTTTAGAAGGAGACATTAATGGAGATTGTCATAATAATAGCTAGCATTTATTGAGCACTTATGTGCAGGTACGGTGCTTATATCTTTTACATGGATTTTTTGTTTTTCACAGTGAGATAAGTACAGTTATTGTCTTCATTTTATGAATGAGGAAACAGAGACTTGGAGGTGTCAGGTAACTTGCTCATTGCCACCTACCTGGCAATAAGTGTTGGTGCTGGGATTAGGACTCACTGAGTCTGACTCTTCAGGGTCTTTCTTAGCCCATTACAGTTTGCTTGTATAGTTGGTATTAAGCAGGTTTTTTTGTGGCGTGTTTTTTTTTGTTTTTTTTTTGGACTTGTTTTGGAGAATGTAGTTATTTATCTCTGATAGGTTTAACTTGCTAAGTATATTCATTTTGTGTTACACTTGGACATCTTTTTTATTTAAAAAAAATTTTTTTTAATGTTTACTTATTTTTGAGAGAGAGAGTGTGCACGTACGAGCACATGTGAGCAGGGGAGGGGCAGAGGGAGAGGGAGACACAGAATCCAAAGCAGGCTCCAGGCTCTGAGAACACTTGGACATCTTTTTTAAACAGGAGGAAGAACTTGAGCTTCTTGAATTTTCTGATTTGATTCTTCTTGTAATCCTGTATAGTGGACCAGAATTATGTAAAGAAGAATTTGTGCCTCAGGGAGATTGTATGGTTTACCTTGTAGATGTCCAACACTCAGATCTTTTTGACTTTAAGCCCAAGGCCATTTCCAGGGCTCTCTTAGGTCAAATTGGATTTCTTTATTAAAAAAATGCTATTGTCAGGGTTAGATACATATATATTGTTGAAAGAATGATTAAGAGTCTGATGTGTAAGCTTTTATAAGAATGACCACAAACGTACTATTAAATTAACTCTAAATACAGTGTTTTATATACAGTTAAGCATTTTAACACATACATAAAAAGAATGAGAAAATAACCAATTGTGATTTTAAACACTTAAATGTAATTATTTAAAAGATTCTACAGAGCCTCCAGGAGAAAGGAAAAATGTTGTCAATTTGGTGTGAGACTAAGAGAACAGGATCTTTCTAACTCTATTTGCTACCTGAAAACAAAGGGCAGTCTTTCTCACCTTGGGTCTGAAGCACACAAAGAACATCAGAAAGCAGATGAGCTAGAGTTAGATAGCAGTAGAGTTTGGGTGATGTTGGTATGAGTGCCCTCAGTAGCTGCATTTGTATGAACAGCAGGGTACTGTGTGAATCACTCAAAGTTTTAAGTTAGGGTTTTCAAATAAATAATTAATATGACATCATAAAATGCCCCAAACCTATGAGTTAGTTAATATGAAATACTGTAATAGCTAGGATGACCATATAATTTATCTTCCAATTTAGGACATGCCATTACTAGTGTGGTAGTAATATCTCACATGCCTATTGAGTAATTCCTAATAGCCTTATATAACATATATTTAACAGGAATCTTAATTCACATACACTATCTTTAAAAATGTCTGATTTTATGATAAAACTTCTTTTGCTAGTATTTATGTTTTTGTTAGCTATACACAGCAGTTTGTGGCTATGACTTTTATAAAGTGTGACTGATGATGTTTCACAGCTTATGGAGCCTATTTTCAAGGTGAAAGTAAAGAGGTGTTGCTGTTGGGAACAGAAAGATGAGGATAGCAAAGTTGCTCATGGTATAGTAGAGAGTTCTAAAGGTTCTCTTGATGTCATACATTACAGGATATTCTGTGATCATTTTGCCTTGTAAATCTTTTAATTGGTGGCATATTTAACGTTGTACTGAAAATGAATTCTATTTGTTACACCTTCAGAATTGATAATTTTATGTTTGATGATCCAATGGTTCCCGGCTGCCTCCCCCCCACCCCCCCCCAAAAAAAAGCCCCACCATGTTACATGTCATATATATTGATATGTTGGCAGTTTGGCGAAAATACCTTTGAAAACCACTGTTTTTTTCCTTAGTGAAATGTTGTATAGGAAAATAGGAATCTCTAGAAAAGGGTGGTTTTTTGTAGTTTTCTTTTTAATTCCCTATTGACAGATATTTATCTAAAATAGCATATTACATTATTAAAGTCATAACTAGATTATTAAAAGTTCCAGTTTATTTGCATTTATAGATGATTTGTTAAGTTGAACCAGGTAACCACACTGGCATATTTGTGTTTGAATATATAGTTAAAAAAAAATTCTTGTGCAATAATTCTTACTCATTCATATGTATAATATTAGAACCCTTTTCATTCAGAAAAGCCTATTATGCCTCGTAACAAAGGAGGAGCTTCCTTATATTCTGCCTTGAGTTTGCCACAGTATAAAGTACTTTGTAAAATACTACTGTAGTTCTAAGAGTAATAATATAACTTCTGTGTTGGCTCTGAGAGAAGCTCCTTTATAATTGTGACAAGTGAAAGTACAGCCAAAGGTCAGGTTGAACACAAAATTTCTTTCACACCTCGTCCGTTTTGTGGATAGCATGTGAAGTAGTGTGGGTCCCTGCACTGATATTTTAAGAGAGCAACCCAAGGTTGTTCCCGTGGAAATGTTTCAAATACCTTTCTCCCTAACCTCCCATGCGGTTGCTAAATTTGGCATGAATGTATATTTGAATCCTGGACTAATTAAATGGAACCTTATTAAATTTAAAGTTTGCAAAATAAAAAAGGGGACTCTTAGTAAGGATTTCTTGGGGCACCAAATAATACTGATATGAGTCTTTAATACTGAATATTATGAATGCAGTGTCTTGGTGTTGATGTTGCTCAGTGAAACTGTGAACCCCAAACAACATAGCAACAACAAAAACAGAAAGTAAAATCCACACAAATGTAGTTATAGAAGGATGGCATGCCTATACGTGTACAGTTTATTGATTATATCATATTTGTGACTTTAATTTGGTTAAGTAAAAGTTGGAATATTAAAAAGATTATAGAAAAACTTTCTATTAAAAATTATATAAAGAGGATATACATATGATCCAGGTTGGTTATCAAATCTGTTTGTCATTCTGTTTACACAACATCAAAAAATACAGGTCACAGAAAGGATATTTGGAAGAGGATAAAATTGGCAGGTTACAGTTTTTAGTATAATTGATAAAAGTGTTTCTTTTTGGTTTTGGAACATTTTTTTAAAGTTGTTTTTCCTACTGCAGTATGCTCTTTTCTATGAGTCTTCCAGAATAATGATTTAGAAGGAAGAGTGGTGCTCCTTCAGAAGAGAAATTTTGGAAATTAGTAGAGATGTTTTTGTTTGTCACAATGATTGTGGGAGTGTTTCTGGCATTTAATGGATGTGGATCAGGGATGCTATGTATCCTATAGTGCATGGGACCGTCTCAGACTACAGAAGATTGTCCTGAGTACCACATAACTTTTGAGTGGGTGCTTGCTTAAATTATCTTTAAAGATAAAGCAATAATGCTTTCGTGTGTAATGATACAACTTTTTATAAGATTAGTTACATGAAAGATCTGATACTTTGGGGGAAGTTTGTGTGGGGAGGCTTAAGTAGAATAAAGAAATCCTCTTAAAATTCTATGCAATTTACTTCACACATTCTTTCCACATCCTGATTTATATATAGCATTTAAAAAAAATATATATATATAGCATTTCTAACTAGAAATTTAGTTGTAAAGTTTTCAGTTCAGTAATGCAGTTTACTGGAGGCTCAAGAATACTGATTGCAAATATGTAAGAAGATATTTAAGGTTTTTGTAACAACAAACTAAATTTTAAATTAATGGATCTCATTGAATTTTATTAGTTAATATGAATTATATAAAGATATTTCATGATTGCCATCCTAAATATTAAAATTTCATTTTTTAGAATAATTATAATGAGTTAAAATTATATTTAAAAATTGTTTATTTTTATGTTGCCTAGTCTTCGGTAGTACTCTGATATTATCTCTAGTAGTTTATTATGTAACTTCTCTGTAACTTTTTATGTTACATTTCCTTACTCGCTCTATTTACTATTTTCTCTTTTAGGAAGATACAGCTTCTATCTATTGTATTTTTTTTAACTATCTTTTTTTTTAAGTTTATTTATTTGGAGAGAGAGAGAGTGAGAGTGAGAGAGAGAGAGAGAGAGAGAGAGAGAGCGAGCGCTCTAGCAGGGGAGGGGCAGAGAGAGGGAGAGAGAGAATCCCAAGCAGGCTCCATGCTGTCAGCACAGAGCCTTGAGTAGTGCTCGATATCACAAACCGTGAGATCATGACCTGAGCCAAAATCAAGAGTTGGATATTTAACCTACTGAGCCACTCAAATGCCCCATCTATCATATTTTTAAGTACTAGAGACTTAATGTATATATGTCTTGACAATGTGGTAGCATTCCTGGGATATATTGTAACTGCACTGTACCACATCTTAGCATAGGTAATTGTTTGACACTGCACTTAAAAGTAAAATCCAGGTCAGTTGCACTAACAACCACGTTTCATAATTTTTTCCATTTCAACAGTGTATGATTTGTTTTGGCATTTTAGTTATTATTTCATTTAAGCTTCACATTAGATTAGTTTTGTCTGCAATCACTTATCTCAACACTGATTTTCATTCTGGAGTTCTCCTATGCTACTTACTCTTTTTTCATTTTTTCCTGTAGTTTTTGTAGAGAATGACTTGTTCTTTCATCTCTTCGATCCAAACTTATTTATTTATTATATATAGATGCAAATATGTGACTTTTATTGTCTCTTCTTAAGTAGCTATGCCTAAGCATTTATTTAATAAAATATGTATTTTGATATAAATTACTTTTATTTTTCATTAATATTATGATTATGGAATTAGTATTGATTAAAAAATTCTGTGTGTAGTTATATTTTATTATCTCTGTACTTCATTTCAGATAGTACAGGGAATGAAAGGGGTATGGGATCTGGTGGGATCGAGAATCACTGTTGTAGAAATGTGTGCTTATTCCTTGTAGCTCTTCCAACTCGTGTGCTTAAAGGATTCTTCCAGCATAAATTGGAGCTTCTATCAAAACCAACAATTTGGAGTGCCTGGGTGGCTCAGTTGATTGAGGGTCCAACTTGATTTTGGCTCAGGTCATGATCACAGGGTCTTGGGGCCGGCCTCGCTTTGGACTGTCTGTCTGTCTGTCTCTCTCTCTCCTTCTGCCCACTACCCTCCCCCCCATTAAAAAACAGGGGAGCTTGGGTGGCTCAGTTGGTTAAGCATCCGACTTTGGCTCAGGTCATGACCTCATGGTTTATGAGCTTGGGCCCCACATCAGGCGAACTCAAGTCCCTCAGTTACTCATGTGCTCTCTCTCCCTCTCTCAAATAAATAAATAAATAAATAAATAAATAAATAAACAAATCCCAACAATTCATGTAGAAATTAAAATTTCAGCCTAAACACTCTTCTAGTTAGGAATATAGGGACTTATTCTGATTTCTTTGATATTTTATAAATGAAAATTAGTTGCATATGAAGTATGTGTAATAGATTGAAAGATGAGATTTTATTTTGTCTATAAGATACCCAAACAGAGTGGGCACAGTTTTTCACATAAAATTTGAAAAATTACTAATGCTAATTAATCAGTTTTGGGGGGGGGGGATTCTGAAATTAATGAGTGATATACTGATTTGACAACCATATTGAACTGTTGCTTATGTCTCTAAATCATTCTCTTGCTTCATGAAAGCTATACTGTTACATTTTGTTATTGGTTTTGTAAATGAAACATAATTATAAAATACTGTAGTTAAACCCTGTCAGGAGTGAAAATGTCTTTGTATGCATTTCGGTATAGATACATGATTTTGTTTATCTTCAAAGTGATACTGTTTTACAATGCATGTGAGCATAACAGTAGAGATGAATGTGTAGCAGTTTGGCAGTCATTTGATACTGGTTTAATGTAGATACTCAATCTGAAGACTAATGGCCATTGCCATGGGGTTTCCCTCCAATCTTACAGGCATCTTTGCCTAGGCAAAGAATACTTCTAATTGCTTCCTCTAGTGTAGTTTGCTATGGGTACTATTGAGCTTCCATTTTCATTCATGTTGTGAAGTATTGAGGTGATCCAGAAGGTCAAGAATTTTTTTTAAGTTTGTTTATTTTAAGAGAGAGAGCGTGTGCATATGTGTGCGCACATGAGCCAGGGAGGGGCAGAGAGAATCACAAACAAGCTCCATGCCCAGCTCAGAGACTGACACAAGGCTCAATCCCACAAACGTGAGCTCATGACCTGAGACAAAACCAAGAGTAAGATGCTTAACTGACTGAGCCACCCAGGCACCCCTAGAAGGTCAAGGATTTGATATCCTCTGAGGTTGGATAGCTTTGCTCTGGTCTCTCTCTGCAGATTGCAACTCATTGCCTTTTTTCTGGCTTAACTTCCTTATTATATGGACATAGATCTTAGGAAAGGTTAAAATGACTTCATTTTATTCTCAGACTTGATTAATAGTTTGGTTGGGTATAGAATTTTAGGTTGTAGATAGTTTATTTTAGAATTTTGAAGGCTTTGTTTTATAGCATTCAGTGTTGCTACCAAGAAGTTCATTGTCTTTTTTCCCCTCCCTCTACATTGTTTTCTTCTGTGCATGACCTGTTTTTATTATTCTGAAAGCTTTTAAGATCTTTATCTCTGAGTTTTTATGATGATGTGTCTTGGAATGGGTTTTATTCATTGTTTATACTGGGACTTCAGAGGACCTTTTCATTCCAGAAGCAGGTGTTTTCCAGTTTGGGGAAGTTATCTTCAATTAATTTATTCTTACTGCTTGTTAGTTTTTTTCTAGTTCTCTTATTTGCAGATTTGCCACCAGGGTAGTAGAGGTGGCATGTGTGAGACTGGATGTTATTATACTGTGGATAAAATAGTTTGCTTCTCCTTGCTATCTTTTATGAAAAGTTCTCTTATGAGTTACTTCCTTTAATATGTTACTTCTCTATTTTGCAATAATTTGAGGTCTTTTTGGGGTTTTATGAGGGAAAGGAAATAAGCCTATGTGTTAATCTTTGTTGACTCAATCTTTCTATGTGCTGTTCACTGCTTACCTCTTTTCCTAGTTAACTTATCCTGCAAGATGCAGCTCTAAAAAGCTTTCTCTGATTTCTCACTGATGTCAGCTCACTTCCTACAAACCTGTGTAGAGCACTTACTGTATCAATTATTATCTTATTGGTTATCTTTGTAATAAAAATAAGAGTTGTACTATCTTTACCAATATTTCTGTACAAAAATAGTATTTCCTAAATGAATGAAAGCATAAATAAAATATAGAAATGAGATAGGGGCACCTGAGTGGCTCAGTCAGTTGAGCATCTAACTCTTGATTTGGGCTCAGGTCATAATCCCAGGATCTTGGGATCGAGCCCTGCGTCAGGCTCTGTGCTAAGTGTGGAGCCTGCTTTAGATTCTCTCTCTCCCTCTGCTCCTCTCCCCTATTCGTTCTGTCTCTCTTTCTCTCTCAAAAAAAAAATTTTTTTTTTTTTAAATGGAGTGCCTGAGTGACTCAGTCAGTTAAGCTTCTGACACTTGGTTTCAGCTCAGGTCATGGTCTCACCCTTTTGTGAGATTGAGCCCCATGTTGGGCTCAGAGCTAATAGCAGGGAGCCTGCTTGGGATTCTCTCTTCCTCTCTCTCTGCCCCTCCCCCATTTGCATGCATGTGCATGCTGTCTCTCTCTCTCTCCCTCTCTCTCTCTCTCTCAAAATAAAAAGAAAAGAAATGAGATAGATAATAGGTAGAAACAGTACAGTTTTGTCAGAAGAATTATAGTTATTTCTTCTTTTAGTCCTATTTAATTAATGTTTGAATAAAAAATAAAACTTGGTAGATATTTACTTTTAGTAAAATATTAATACTGTTTGTGTCCTCAAATGTCTTTATATTGAAGCTAACGTACCAAGTAGTCATGAGAATTTCAGTGTAAGAGAGCATCTTTCTTAATGAATTTAATTAGGAATTAAGCTATAAGATATTAAAAAAAGCAACTAGCGAAGAGTTATATATTAAGGAGAGTACAACGAAATCATAGGAAAGAGGCAAGAATGGAGAAAAACTCTTGTCTTTTTGGTTAACATAGAATTCTAATAATTCCACATAATAAAATTGAAAATTCTAAGAAAACAAAATATATTTACTAGTTTTGTGAAAACTTTCTGTATCCACAGACAAAAGGAAAACATCTGCATTAGCACAAGATTTTGTTAAAGGATCTTCGTCACTCTCTTGAATTTAAGTTTCACCATCAGAATGACCTGTTGTCTCTTTGTGGGAAATTTTCCTTTGTTCATAATTTTGTTTTGTTTTATCAGTTTAACTTTAATGGTAGGAAATAAAGTTTTAAACTATTTGACTCATGACTCCTGTTTCCATATAAGTTAAAATAAATCAATCAGGAAATATGTATTGAGTACATAGATGTCCTTGCTTGGTGTGAAGGCAGGTTCAAGAGGTATTCGCTTTGAGAAGGTGCACTTTATTAAGATGAATACACATAAGAAGTGGCAGGTACAAAGTTCAGTAGGATGAGAAATGTCTCAAAATTGTATATGGTTAATTACCAAAGAATGCACAGATGGGATTTATAGTAAATTTAGCTATTTTTAGTAGAATGTTGACATATTCTTTTTTTTTTAATTTTTTAAAAAATGTTTATTTTTGAGAGAAAGACAGACAGTGAATAGGGGGGTGGGCAGAGAGAGAGGGAGACCCAGAATCTGAAGCAGGCTCCAGGCTCTGAGCTGTCAGCACAGAGCCCTACGTGGGGCTCGAACTCAGGAACCATGAGATCATGACCTGAGCTGAAGTCAGATGCTTAACTGAGTGAGCCACCCAGGCGCCCCTGAATGTTGACATATTCTTAAGTTATATCTTACATGGTATATATAAAAGCAGTAAGGGTTAATAACTTGATGAAGTTACTTAATGTGCTCTGAATTTTATTTTTAATATTTCTCTCTCATTTTAGCCCATAGACCCAGTATCTTCAGGGCTTAGTCATTGTTCTCCTTGAGTTTGTTTACTAATTAGAAATGTTCTTAGAATTACATAGAATTACTCTTAGGATATTACATTTTTCACCTATTAATTCATATATGTACTGTTATTATGTATGTGATATGTTTTATACTATTATAATATTCATGTACTATTATAATGTTTGTATAAAATCATTCACATTTCAGAAATTAGGATTATACCAGAAAAGGTGATTTTTTTTTTTTTTTTTTTTTTGCTGTGTGTTAATATGCTTCATAAAGTATGGTTTGACTTCTTTGTTTTTTGTCCATGTATTTTTATTTAAACTCAGCATTCATATGTTTCAACAGTCATTTCAGGATAAAGCTAGATATATTTTTTCACCCAAATTCACTATTTTTTTTCTATCTTGTAATTCATTTGCAATTTGATGAAAATATTTTTTTAGCTGGGCCAGTTTCACATGTGGACTGTCTCTACCATCCATCCCCAACAACTCCATCTCCTCTCCTTGTCTTTTATTTTGTATCCCATTTCGTATGATAGATGACAACAGAACCCAGTACACACACAAAAATATTATGAAAAACTCAAATCAAGTGCAGAAAGGTTTATGGAGAAAATGTAATTATGTTATTGTATAAACTTTTACAATGTTGTCTAGCAAGCTAGAACTGCCTAACAGATGTGACTACTTCATTGTTTCAAATTTATGCCAATCAGAGCTGATAGGATTTGATCACACTCTAGTAGATTTATGAGATAAATTACAATATTGCATGACATACTTCAGATAGAAAACATCAGTGTAAGTTGAATGTGATTTCTTGTGTAAGATAACAAGCCAGTAATTCTTTAAATAAGATGGTTTCTCCTTTAAAAGAATTTTTATCAGTTTTTGTGAAAATTAACACTATCTCTGATATTTTTTTCATGGTGACAAAAAAGTATATTAAACTTTTGTTTTAGTGTACAAATGTGATTGTAAATGAGTGGCATCTTGTTTCTATTTAGATATAGATGACCTGTCAAATTTCCAAAGGCCTGTAAAGAAATGAGGCTGAACTTAAAAGAAATTTGACTGCAGAAAATTTTAAGACAGGATAAAAAGCTTGTCATCGTGGTACTTCTTTATTTTATTTTAAGTGTATTTATTTATTTTGAGAGAGACAGTGAGTGAGCACGAGCAGGGGAGGGGCAGAGAGAGAGGAGAGCGAGAACCCAAGCAGGCTCTGCACTGTCAGCGCTAAACCTGCCCAATGTGGGGCTCAAACCCATGAAACGGGACGTCATGACCTGAGCTGAAATCAAGAGTCGGACACTTAACTGACTGAGCCACCCAGAGGCCCCAGGTACTGACTTTTTTAGAGTAAGGTTTCATTAGATAAGTCTTACTAGGAATTTTCTTTTTCTTTCTTTCTGTTTTTTTTTTTTTTAAACAAGTAGAAGTTTAATACTTCACACAAACAAAGAAAATGAGAAAGAACGTATTCACTAATGAAGTGATGGGTTTCCCCAAGGAAGTTAGAGCCAAGGAATGGGAGTGAGGTTCTCAGTCAAACCTGTTTGTTCTAACAATGAATGATAGAAGCAGTTATTTAAAAGTCCCTGCTAAGATTGTTTTTAGCTTCACTTAGGAAGTCTACATGGTGGAATCCCTCAGTTTAATTTTGAGATGAAAGCATGGAGTCTCTTGAGAACTTGATATGAAAATGTTACTAAGTCAAATCATTTGTGAAAAGAGGGTAGTGGGGCGCATGCGTGGCTCAGTAGGTTAAGCTCAGGTCATGACCTCCCAGCTTGTGGGTTCCAGCACAGCGTCAGGCTCTGTGCTGACAGCTCAGATCCTGGAGCTGCTTCGGATTCTGTGTCTCCCTCTCTTTCTGCCCCTCCCCTGCTCACTCTCTGTCTCTGTCTCTCAAAAATAAATAAAATATTTTAAAAAAACTAAAAAAAAGAAAAGAGGGTAGAATTTTTAGTTTCTTCAATTAAAATTTAAAAATTTTAGAATATGGAGAGTAGCCAAACTGATTATTATTAATATTTTTTAAAGAAGATAGACCCTCCTTTTTCAGGGAAGGGTATTGTAAAATCCTCCTAATTTTTTTTTTCAGAAAAAAAGTTATTTACATCATGGTTTAGGTTTAAAATATTTAAGAAATATTCCAAATGTTTACAGATGTCTAGAGGATAAGTAGAACAGGCAACCTTGTATTTAACATGCAGAATTAGTATGTTAACATTTGCTGTATATATATTGTAAAAGCCTTTTAAAATCCTTCCTTTTACGAAGATTACTACATCTTGAAATTGGTTTATATCCTTTCTGTCCATGTTTTTAGACTAGTAGTACCTTTATGTGTTCAACATGAGAGTTCTTACAAACTGAAATATTCTATTAGAATTTATGTAGTTTGTTTTTTTTTTTAAATCCTTTTTACCCAACAATGTTTCTGAGCTGTTGCTTCTAATTTTACATTTAGTTACTAATTTTAACTGTTATCTACCTAATATTCCGCGATAGGACAACATCAGTACCACAGTTGCTGTATCTGTTTGCTTTTTGATGGACATTTAAGGGTCAGGACACTTTGCACAGACTTTTCCACAGATACTTGTGTGGCTCTGCAGTGCCCAGGGTGTTCGGTACACGGGTCGGGCTGCCATCAACTCTTACAGCACTGTATCCAGGTTCTGGTACTCAGCAGCATTCTCAGGCAGTTTCGTGCTGTCCTCTTGTCTTGCTGAAGTTCCTCTGCTGTTAAAAGCCAATTGCGAAGAAGCCTGCATAAAATCTTGTTATGCTGCTCTTTAAAAAAAAACAAAAACAAAAAGCAAAAACCATTCTTCTATCCTTTCCCCACTCTGTATATAAGAACATAAAATCTGTATCTTTTTTGGTGTTTGTTTGAAAAAGATGCCTTTTGTTATATTTTCCAGTTTTTACATTTTTGTTTGATTTTAACCTGTGGGAGGCTGGGACCTATGCTATCTGGGGGGTTATTTTTCCATAGCAACAGGTGCACTGGGGTCCGTGCATAAATAAGACATGATTTTGCTTAATATGAACAATGTGATTTTGAGCCCAGTTAGTTATGTAACTGTTTCATTTACTAACTGTGAAATATTGAAAATGATACACTCTTATTTGTGAACATTTTGGAATTTTTTTAAAGATTATTTGAAAATTTTATAATCTAAATTACATTCTTTGGGTTCAAATTTATATTATAATTTTCACAAGTCAGGCTTATTTTAATGCATTTTATATTTTGGTAGAAGTCATGCATTTAAAAGTATACTTAAACATATATTAAACACTTAAGATTTGGATTATGATGCACTCTAACCGTTGAAGAGAAAGCTGTCAGTTTATGAAATTCTTTGACTTTGTGCCCAGCAGCTTGAAGCTGCCTCATACCATGCCAAATATTAGAATATTACTATTATTAACCCTTTCACTGAAAGTATTTCATCTTGAAATAAAAAAGATGGAATATGTTATTAGATCTGTATCATTTCTTACATATCCGTAGTTTCAAAAAGCTGAAAAATGTTTATGCTGTGTAATAAACAGATGCTGCTCTAACAATGCAATACATTATGTACCAAAAATGATCTCTGTTTTAATCATAGATGCTGATTTAATGAGACAAGACTAGCTTACATCAAAAATGGATTTAGGATGTGAGTTTTTTTTTTCTGTCTGTGTTTTTTCTACATAATTAATAGACATACCTTTTAATGTCAGTGTCAGAATATTTTTGGAGTATTTATTTCTTTGGTTTTTACGTGCGTTTTCTTTTTTAAATTCCTAGGAGAATGTAATTGTCTCATAAACCCATTTAAAATAGTAACAAAATTTTAAAGAAGATACCTCAGTTTTGCCCTGTATTAAGTCTGTTTTGCATGAAAATGATTCTTAACGTGTTGTTGTTGTTTTAAAGTTTCTACCTTTTTTTTTTTTTTGAGTGAAGACTTTGTTTTTTACATAACTTATGGGGGAGTTTTAGGGGCGACCGTCAATTAGTCCATGAATTGCCTGTTGGGAGATGGTGACGCTTGAGGTTTCCAGTCTCTCTGATGCAGGGTACTTAGGTTACTGTGCCCAGAGTTACTGGAACCTTTCCTAATCTATGAGAGAGCTCTTCAGTGGGCTCTACTTACATTTCCTCTTCCCTTGATTTTATTTTCTCAAACTCAACTGCAGTCGCTGACTTTGAGCTCTTAAATTCTCCTACATCTGGATTGTACATCTCAATCGACAAATTTGCCTTTGCATATGGTCAGATAATTCTATATTTGGAAGAATATTCCTATTGTGTGTTTTATTCCGTTGAATCTAGCAGAGTTAAATGTAGTTTGGATGCATAGGGAAGAATTAATGATGGGAAGATACAGAGTTGGTAAATTATTTATTCTGGCCCCGAGGAAGCTGAAAAGCTGAGTGAAAGACTAATAAATCATTTGTGGTAGTGCTGGTTGTCACTTCCAATTATTTTAGACGGTTTTGTGATAAACTGCAGCACCTGCTAGATATCCGCACACCCTCCCTTGATGCTGGTGGTGCAGCTTGTTTAGTCGATTATCAGAGGCAAGTTTGTGTAAAGTTTATTTAGGTCGGAAAGGAAATTGCTCTTTTTAAGTCAATTTTGTTGCCTTTTTTCATCGTTTTGATTGCTGAAAGGATTCCTGTGACGTGGCAGGGACTCTGGAATGTACATACCACTTTAGCCAGGGGAGACTCTCTTTATCTTTTGTTAAATTAAATACTTGAAGGATTGAGCTTCTTTGTTATTCCCAGACTAATTAAAAACTACTTCTACTGAGATGATTAGTATGCTGAAGATCAAAGCATCTTTTTGATACCACACCATTTAATAGAAAACCACTGCTGCTGTTTGACCAGACCTTTCTTCATCATTCTTTGTTACTAATGGCCGAGGCTCTGAAATCAGCAGCTCTAGAAGGTAGTGAGGTCCCTCTTTGCGTTGGTCCTGAACTCAGCTGCTGAGATCCTTGGAGGCATAAAAACAACTTGAAAGAAAGCTTAGCTAAGACTGGTCTGGTGGTAGCAGTGATGAGATAGAGCTCTCTAAAACTCCGTGGAAATAAATTGTGAATGTTACCTAATGTGCATGCTTGAAATTCTGGTCAGCTCTTTTGTTTCTGTCAGAGTTTAATTCTTGTTTATTATTTTGGTCCCAGAGCACAAAAATTTTTGTTTAATACAGAATAACTTTGTTTTCATTGAGACTTTTAGCTTTAATGTAAAAATATGGGGTATTTGAGAGGACTCTTAAGACTATATATAAAGAAATAATCTCGATAAGTGTCTTGTATTCATTCAGTCACACTTTTACTAACTTATTTCTCCTCATGAACATTTATTAAGTTCATGTATTCCTGGTGTCTGGGAACAACTACTACTATTAGTTATAACTGATTCTTTTTTTAGAGCTTACAGTTACCATGTACTACTGTAAGCATTTTATATATATTAGCTCATTTCAGTAAGGCTTTTACTTACTGTTCTTATTCTTATTTTACAGAGGACCCTTATGGAGTGATAAGGCCATAGTGATCTCATTTTTCCTTTGAAGTCTGTACAAAGAGGGAAGTGTTTATGATAAATCTTAATTAATTAGGTTTAGAATTTCAATCAAAATGGCATTTGAATTTCCTATTATATACATTCTTTCACTTTAATTCTCTACATAATTAATCATTATTATATTCTTATGACGAAGAAATTGAAGTTTAAAGAGATTAAAACACTGTCTTAGGCTAATCAGCAGTTTAGAGGTTAAGGAGCTGGGATTTGAATCAAGATCTGACTGCCTCTGCACTCTATTGAGGAATTACAAACCCTAGTCTTGATAGTCTCTTGTTTGGTGAGCAGGGGAAAGTGGCTAATAGGAGCCCAGGCTACTGCAGAGCCTTTCCAGAAACAGGCTCAGGGTCCCTAGATGTAGTGGGGTTTTTTGTTTTGTTTTGTTTTTGAGAGAAGTTAAAAATCTGAATCTTTTTATGTGGAATGTTCAGATTTTTAAGTCTTGGCAGTTTATTCGGGATAAGTTGTTTGCCTACTGAATGTGAATGCCGCTTTGTGACTTTTGCATATTGCCTTTGGTAGAATTTGTTTTAAACGTAAGTTTCCCTTCTAACTTTATCCAATTGAAAGCTAGAAAGAGTCTATGAAAGAGTATTAATAGGATATCAGTGGAATTACATACTTTGGGGAGATTAACAATAATTATTCATTATTTTAGTAATTTTTTTTAGTTTATGATATACCTCAGGTGAGTTTTAGTTGAACTTGGATTTCTAATTATCGTGGGATGCTACTAATTTAAATACGCTCTGGCATAGAACATAAAATCAAAGAATAAAAAAGTCAAATTAGAATCTTAAAAATCTAAGCAGGTATTAAAAAATGTAAATGTTAATTGAAACTCTCTCAGTGTTGTGCCTTTGGTAACAAATCCTATTATTCCCTCCTTTCCCTACTTATATTCGTTTATTTTCCTATGGTATGAACCATGTGGAGGTTTAAGATACATGGAGTTTTTCATTGAAATGCCTTTATCACATTTATAGGTAGGATAATACAACATGTGGAATGTTGTGACTTTTACGTTGTGAAACTTTGTGAAATGGAATTTCACACAATTAGTCAGAGGCCTTTATTTATATGGAGTATTACCCCAGTAGCACTTTTTTGGTGAATGGGAAGCTGAAATAAAAATCAGTGGTTGGTTGTTAGCTTTTATGTTACTTAAAATACAAATAATGTATCCTTGGAGACAACTTCAGTGTCATTTCATCAGTGATTGAAAAAAATCGAGACTAAATTTAGTTGTTAGGATAGAGAGTTCTTTGCAAACCAGGTTAATATTTACTATTTCAAATTTATTATTTCAAAATAATTTTTCTTTATGAATTTTTAAAGCCTGTGTTATAAGGAAAGACATTCCATCCAGAATCACTAGCTCTTTCAAAAAGAGCGTAATCAATTATGAATTCTTTAGTTTGTCCTTCAGATTCTTTATGTATTACTTAATATATAAATAAAATACTTGTTACTGACTTAATTTTTCTCAATTAGAGTTTTTGGACTTAAAGCATTTTATTTAATAGTATTCACCTATTGGTCAAATTATGGCTTTAAAAATTTAATAGAAAAATATTTTACTGTGTCTTTTTTATTTTAAGAACAGTATATACTCATTACAGAAAAATTGAAAAAATAAAAACCACACATAATCCCACTACTGAGAAATGACTAGCAAACCCCTTTCTTGGAGGTTTTTTTTTCCTTTTTCACTTTGTCTGGTTAGCATTTTGTATTTATCTTTTCTGTGATATTAGTCATAGTTTAGTGATTTGTTTTTATTTTTATTTATATATATATTTTACATATATATATTGTAAAGTTTATTTATTTATGAAAGAGAGAGAGCAGGGGAGGGGCAGAGAGAGAGAGGGAGAGAGAGAATCTCAAGCAGGTTCTATGCTGTCAGGGAGAGCCTGATGCAGGGCTCGAACTCACAAACTGTGAGGTCATGACCTGAGCTGAGATTAAGAGTCAGACGTGTAACTGACTGAGCCATCCAGGTGCCCTAATCGATTGGTGTTTTAAAGGACATTGTAATATTTGACAGAGTTCAAATGCATATCCTTCACAAAACTTGTCATCCAGTAAGTACCTGGAAGTAAATTCTCCTTCCTGACTTCCATGTGAGTATACTTGTATTATGATACCTTGTAGCTATTTATATTTTACCCCAGCCATCTGGAGGGTAAGCACTCTCTTATATTTTCTGTATATTCTTATAACAGTTCCTGACTGTTGAATGAATAAATGAAAATCGATCTTTTAAATGTTTAAAAAATTTTTTTATTGATTTTTGAGAGAGGGATAGAGAGAGTGCAAGCAGAGGGGCAGAGAGAGAGGGGGACAGAGGATTTTAAGCAGGTTCTAGCTGACCGCAGTGAGCCCATTATAGGGCTCAAGCTCATGAACTGTGAAATCATGACCTGAGCTGAAGTTGGACACTCAACTGACTGAGCCACCCAGGTGCCCTGAAAATAGATCTTTAATTTGTCTCCTGCATTTACCAATTGAAACATCAAAATGGCAGCGCATATATATATATATATATATATATATATATATATATATATATATCTCAATGGAATTTTTATAATTTTAATGGGTTGTACAAGTAGGGCTTTTGTGGGAATGTGATTATACTAAGAAATCAGTGAAGTTTATGGAGCTAATAATCCTTCCTAGATCCTAAGATCTACCTGGTCTTCTACATCATAATTAATTAATGAAGATTTACTATGTTCAGATTTGCCAAATCTAATCTGAAGAGGGAATTTTGCTAAATAAGTATCTATTTAAAATATTACAGTATTAAAAACCTGCAAAAGAAAAACTGACTTATTGGAAGGTTTGTAATTAAAGTGGAGCATGAGAAATTTAAAATAAAAAATTTAGATATGGTAGATCTGTTCTGGTATTCTTTAGATAGAAGGTAAATCACAGTCCTAGAGGTGATTAGGCCTTCAGAAATTCTCTTCTTATCAGTAGGAAACTGAAGTTTTAGGACATAAATAATTGGATCAGAGTCATAAGACTGCATTGTACCTAATGCTTATCACTAATGTCTGCTCAAATAAGTTTTGAATGAGTAAATTAAATGCCTTATATGTAAGAAGGTGATGAAACTTCACCATGTGTCCTTTAGGAAATTTATAACCGAAAACACTTACCATCAATGTGTATATTAGAAAACAGGATGTTTGTATTCCTTAAAAATATTTATGCTTCAAAGAGAAGAACTTAGAAGACATAATACTTATTAAAGTATTATGGTAATGTAAAGGAAGATTAAAAAAAGTGGGTTCTAGTTAGCTTTGTTTCTAGCAGCGCTTTGACTATATTATTGGAAGGTATCCTTGGATAAGCTTTGTGGAAACTTTTCAAGTTGGAAGATTTCAGCTGGAGTGTCTAAAGGGTCACTTAAAAAAAAACAAAAACCTCTATATTAAAATAAAATGTGTCCAAGCTTTAAAGAAAAGATCTCAGAGTTTGCAGATGATCCTAAAATTGGAGCTAGAGGAAATAATGAGGAACAATGCAATCAGATTCAAAAAGATTTGGATTGTTTAGGTGATTGGGCCAGCAGATGGCAAATGCAGTTCAGTGTAGACAAATGTAAAATAATTATCGTAGGAACAAAGAACCAATCATACAGCACACTGATCAGGAAAAAATTTGTGGTTTATTGTAGGAAAACCATTGAAACAGTTAACCCGGTGCACAGCTGCAGCAAAAAAGGCAAGCAAGAAACCAAATTAGCAGACGGATAGAATATAAAGCAAGAGGCAATACTTATAGTGTATTAAGAAACTTGCTAGACCCCATCTAAATTACCCAGTCTAGTATTGGTTGCTAGAACCACTTTAGAGAAAGTAAATTTTTGCCTTGGAAATAGACAAGAAATTGTAACAAGCAAGTCTAATAATGTTAAAGAGATTTGAACTAATTTTTCTGAACTTTGAACTTGTGAGCTTTTATAGATTCGAGCGTAAAGGCACTTCATTCAGGTCTGTCCACTATCAAAGCTTGACCTTAGTAGAGAATGCATATGGTTTCAGCTGCCTAGGGCTTTACCTAATCCCCCTTCTAGTTTAGGTAGGAGGCTGCTCCTCACATCTCTCAAAGAAAGAAGCCTAAAAGCTGGCATGATGAGGTCCTTCTGTAGTTTGAGAACTGTACCACACCTTGGCACCAGAGAGATCATGGGCATCAGAGCTAAGAGCTGCTGATGAGATGCTCCTTTCTGTCCTGTAATGCTGGATGCGGTAACATGTTGCAGGGTTCATTCTAGGCTGTGGAGGCAGGACTTTGGTTCCTCATTCTCCAACCTAGTCTCAATTTTTTTGAACTACCCAATACTCAGCCAATAGATTCCTTTTTGACTTAGATTAAGCAGAATGTGTATGTTGTTTATAATAAAGAACCCTAACTGGTACATTGGTAATGTTTTGCTGTTTTAGCCTTGCCATTGCCTTTTTTTTGTTTTTCAGTGTGTTTGCTTTGTTTGGAGTGGTATCTCACTATAAATCATATCTTGGATGAGGGGAAGAAAGCTAAAATGCAAAACCTGTCTCACTCTCTTCTCTCACAGTCTTTCTCATAGTTGAAACGATGCAAGAAAAATACTATCAGCATCAATAATTCTCTTGTAAAATTTGACTGTATCTGTGCAACTGAATAGCATCACTTTGTTAAAAATGGGTGTTTGGCATTCAGTCTGTTTGTAAAAATAGTGTATATACATACCTTTATATATTTGTGGGATCTTTAGAAAGCATTTCCATATTTTATTTTGGATGATTTTCTTAGTGTCACATGAGTACTAAGTTGTAGATCAGGGTATACTGTCCAGTGTTTTTTGTTTTATATTACTGTTGATTACTGAATATTTGTTCAATGAAATATTTTGAAGAATAATAACACTTGTGAATTAAGAATTGTGGATTATACTTTAAGTTTTTGGTGAGTTGATTGGTCAATATTTAGAATTTGATCTTTTCACACAAGCAATGTTTTATTTATTTATTTAAAAAAATTTTTTTTTCAACATTTATTTATTTTTGGGACAGAGAGAGACAGAGCATGAACAGGCGAGGGGCAGAGAGAGAGGGAGACACAGAATCGGAAACAGGCTCCAGGCTCTGAGCCATCAGCCCAGAGCCCGACGCGGGGCTCGAACTCACGGACCGCAAGATCGTGACCTGGCTGAAGTCGGACGCTTAACCGACTGCGCCACCCAGGCGCCCCACAAGCAGTGTTTTAAATAGTGGTTAGATTTTCTATTTATCAAATATGTCATATTGACTTGTATTTAAATTGTTAGTCCAGTGTATGGATGCTTGAGGCATAGCCACATGTAAAGTGAGAAAAAAGTAATAGAAGTTTCTTTTTTTGAGGGATGTTGCGAGGGCTATTACCTGGAAAAATTTTGAAGTAATCAAGAATTTGTCTTTGAGACTTTCATCATTCTTAAATGTGCAATGGAACCCTTCCCGTAGAAGGATTGTCCTTGAGTCCATTACTCACAAACCTGTAGATTGCTAGAACTCTTACCCTGACCTAAGACTGTATTGTATGTATCATGGCATCCATGGCATGCCCCTGCCTTTCAAAAAGTAAGGATGCCAGGATTCAAGTTTGACTCCCCCTGCAACCCTGCCCTATTGTATTGATTATGGATGGCGTTAGGGAGAAAGCTGTATGACTGCACTAGTTCAGACATCTGTATGAACCCTTTCTTAGAGATTATTCTTTTATGAAGAAGATACTTCATTCTTTGACATTTTCGTTAGTGTATCTCAGTGAAAGAAAGACATTTGTCTAGGGTTCAGGGAAATGTCTTTGGTTTGTTGCACCATTAGGGACCGCCTATATTTTATACATGTCTGTATAATAAAGAAAATCAGTATACTTGGAAAATGATTTTGCATATGTGAATGTTAAGAGTAGCTGAGGTTTTCCATTCTAACCTTTAAAATATTTGAGATCTTCAATTTGTTTTTTCCTGATCCTGATCCTATACATGTGTAGAAAGAGCTATCTAGGACATGGGGCTGAAATACTTAGTAGATGATTACTTTCTGTGGTTGGTATGCCAGACTGCTGAAGACTGATCTGCATATCTTCAAGGTAGCATAATGGGCCTTTTAGGAGTAGAATTAAGACCCTGTGCCTCAGTACTTGCCCTCCCAAGAGCAGTTTATCTGCCTTGCCTGCATGCATCACAGGTTCCTCTGTGGTTCGGGATCTGCAGCTAGCGTTTTCTGTTGACGCTTGCAGTTGAGCTCCACTGACTGCTGTTAGTGCTCTGACTACCTCACATGGGGGCCTGATAACTCTTGGCTTTTTTCTGGTCGGTTCCTGGATAAAAAGACAGGCCTTTGTATTAATCATGCCTTCATGCACAAAGATGAGGTCTGTGACTAATGC
Source organism: Prionailurus viverrinus (assembly GCF_022837055.1). NCBI lineage: Eukaryota > Metazoa > Chordata > Mammalia > Carnivora > Felidae > Prionailurus > Prionailurus viverrinus. Next base: position 24,088,207 of record NC_062569.1, read on the forward strand.
CTATTTTGTATGCTACTGTTGGATGCTCAGGGGCTAATTTTCCTTACCCAAAACCTTTTCTTTCTTTACTAAACTGCTAGGTTTGGAGTCATTTCAGAAGACCAGTTACTGTAGACAGCTTAACTGTATAGTGGGATTTTCCTACATTTAGTTCTGGTTGCCTGCCTGTCTGCCTACCTCTTTCCTTCCTTTCTTCCATCCCTCTCTTCATCCCTCCCTCCCTCCGTCCTCTATTCCTTCTTTCTTTTTTCTTTTCTTTCTTTGGTGACAATTTCGGTTATTTTTTATTCAAAGAAAATGGTCATGTTAGAAAAGTCTATGTGAAAATGTAACTTGTCAGTTTATTCTAAAACTATTGGGTTATTATTTATTAGTAAAGAGGGATTAAATGTGTTTAAACATTTTTTATATAAAAATGGGATCTTACATAGCCATTGCTGTTTTTCATTTAACGGTATATTATGGACAGGAAATATACATCATCCCTTTTATATCTATGTCATCTCTTTTAATAGTTGCATAATATTCTATTGTATGGATGTACCATAATTTATTTAACTGGTTCCCATTGATGACTCTTTGGGTCATTAGCATTTTTCACTGTTGTATATGATACTGCATTCAAAATACTTTTGATAATGTTCATATATATGTATATATCCCTCATCACTTCCATAGGATAAATTCCAGAAGTGGAATTACTGAATAAAAGGGTAATTACATTTTTAAGGCTTCTGATACTTACTGCCAAAATTCATGTGTTTTACTCCCATCAATGGTATTTTTTTTGTTTATTTACATATTTTGAGTGTGAGTGAGAGAGGGGCAGACAGAGGGGGAGAGAGAATTCCAAGCAGGCTTCATGCTCCATGTGAGCAGGACATGGGCCTCAGTCTCATGACCGTGAGATCATGACCTGAGCCAGGATCAAGAGTTGGATGCTTAACCGATTGAGCCATCCAGGCACCCCTCTCACCAGTGATTTTTGAGAATCCTTTTTTTTTCATGTCAACAATAGGTATTATTACTTAAAAAGAAAACATTTTTTGCTAATATTATAGGAGAAAAGTGTATCTTAATGTATATTTTAAATGTTATCGACCATGTGTATTTATTTTATAATTTTCTCCTTAATATCACCTAGCTGTTCAGGTGTTTTACTCATATTTATTTAAGTAGTAAATTGTATATTAAGACGATTGACCCTTTTCTGACATGTTGGTGGTATTTTTTTCTGTATTTCATTCTGTATTTTTTTAAATGAGTGGAGGCATTGCTTTGTTGTTTTCTTTAATTTTTCTTTTTTATTCTTGGGCCATTTAAAATTTTTAATTAAATATGTCTTGTTTCATTTTCATTTTTAGTATTCTAAATTTTCCTTTAGGTATACATTTTTAATCAATTTAGGATTTTTAAATGTTAGTTTTGGAGCATATATTCTGTATTTTCTGTTCACTGGTTTTGCAGACCTTGATGGGCATATAAACTCATAATAAAGAATATAAGAAAAGAGAACTGAACTGCTGCTAACTGACTGTGACCTTGAGTCTCAGCTTCTGTATCTGTAAGATGAAGATATTGGTCTGGTACAGTGCTGTCATTGAATTATTTTGCCCATGAACCACAGTAAAAAATAAAATTTAAATCCTAACCTAGGACTAACATATATCTACTCCTCTACAGATAAATATTTGTGTGTATGTGTGTATACACACATACTACATGCATTCTCCTTTTTGTATCTCATGCCATATCATGTCATACAATGCCAGACTATTAAAAAAAAGAAACACAATTGCTGCCTGCAACTTCCTAAATTGCTTTCATTACACACAAAGGGGTATTTCTCACAGTTTGTGAAACACTGATCTGGTGAATTGGACACTCAAATGCCTTCTAGGGCTGACCAGCTAACAGATACAAGTAACTTGCCAGTTTAACAAATCAGAGGACCCGGGTCCTATCTAAAGGCATTCAAATTAAAATAAAACTTGCTAGGTCCACAAACACATTTTTAGGTGGAACTCAGCCTACTAATTTGGACCTCTAGCCTAGACCAGAATGGGGGAGAAAGCCCAAAGATGGTAAAACGCAAGCTCATTACTCTGTCAGATTGCTATAAAATGTTTTAAACAGAGCTTGTTCAGGCAGTGGATCACAGACCATACTTTGAGTGGCATTGGTCTAGATGGTGATTTTGAGGTACTTTCTAGTACCTTCCTAATCTAGAATTCTATGGCTTCATGACAACTTTCAGACACAGAAATTAGGATACCAAGTGGCCTCACTCAGTTTTTCTGGTATGATAATCCTATGATAGCATCTGAGGAAGGGAAACACTAAAGAGATTATGCTAGGTATCTGAGTTACTCTGGAGGCTGATTAAAGGGGAAGGTGAACTTTGTCCTTTCCATGACACAATATCTCAGCAACTGTGTCTAAAAATCAAAGATGCTGATGAATAACCAATGAAAAATTATATTGCAAAGTTAAGTGTCACTGAAAAAATATAGCAGCATTTGGATACCTATGGAACCTTTGTGTGTGTGTGTGTGTGTATGCACACGGAATTATTTTATGACCCGATTTTCTAGTTTTGGGGGCAAGATATATACCTACAAGAGAGATTCTGTGATGTACAACCATTAAGGCTCACTTTGGTGACTTGGGTAATTGTAATGGAACCATGGAGCCATTAGGCTCCAGATGGAACTTTAATCTGGCTTCTGATTGAGCCAAGTGTCCTTGTAGAGTCTCTAAGCATCTGTTTTGGAAATATATCTGACATTATTCAAAATTTGTACAAATTAAGCCACCCTTGGGTTATAATTCAATTTTTCTTTATTGAGAAATGTATTGTAAACAGTTTTATGCAATCAAGTAAAACTAGTTGATACCCATTACTTAGTTGCCTATTAACTGGTCATTTATATTTTGTGATTAAACTCTTAATGGATTTCAGAAAGCTTGTATTATACTTCTAAAACTGTAATTTGTTTATAAAATGTGAAGAGTTGTTTCCTAGTTTCAAATAGCTTTCACATAGGTCTTTATTTTTGAGAAACTATTTAAAAATAACTTAAAATTGTGGTGATTTCACCTTTGAATAACAGAACCCCCTAAATAATCTGCCTTATACCAGAATGAAGTTTATTTTCTTCCATAATGGACGTTAGAGATAGAGAAGACTCTAGGGCTTGGTCTTCAAACACTAGATGAAAACGGTGCTGGCTTGGTTAATCTGTCTCTCTTGCTTTGTCTTCAGACTGGTTTCCTTCATGATCACAGGATGGTTGCCATTCAGCAGCTGGAGCAACAAACATCCTTTTGTTCCAGCAGAGAGAGAAAGCAAGAATTTTTTGTTTTGGTTTTTTGTTTTTGTTTTTTGGTCATTGCAGCCTGAAAGTTTTTCTTTCAATTTTATTGGCCCAGTTTAGACCACCTGTCCATATAATCGTTAATTAATTACTCTCCTGTTTACAGAAGCACGGAAATTAAAAATTATTGTGGGAAGAAATACCGATTCAGTAGTTTTTAGTCCCTTTGGCTTTTCTTGTTAGGTAGAGGTGGACAAATACTTTTCATATTGAGGGTAATAAATATTACTTGGTCTAGGTGTACTGCAAGGAGACTGCATTATTAAATAAATGTTAGTGACATTTTCTCACTGTATTATCACTACTCTTTGTTCCTTCCTCCAAAAGAAGAGAACATCGTTCTTTGGACTGATGGTCCTCAGCAGCTTGCCTTGCCATATGTAGCTAAGTTTTATTTTTATTAAACTGTAGTGTAAGTTACATACAGTGAAATGTTCAGTTTTAACAATTGAGGATGAGTATTGGATATGAAGAGTTATAAATTCATGACAGAAAGATCTTATTCTGGATTTGTTAGGAAATTACTGGTATGTAAGAGAACAAGTCCGAAAGGAGTGTTAGAGCAAACGCCAACGTCAGATTTAGGTTGTCTTTCCCTAGACGGTACTGTTTGTGTGCAGATTTTCCTAAAGGGTGAAAAGCTGTGTTTTTCTGCCAGTTTGTCCACTGTTCTTAAATTTCTTTTGCTCCTTCAAAATGTATTATTGCAAGTGCCATTAATTTGGATTTTGTGATAAATGAACCCTAGATATTTTTAACTATAACCAAACAATTTCATAAGCAACTAATAGAATAAATAAGGAACCCATTTACCTCTTTAAGGGGTAAGACTGTTAAAAAACAGTCAAGCATTCTACATGTCTTCCTCACCTTTATCCCTGTGGCTCATAGGTCTTGTTGATTTTGCCTGATGTTAATCTCTGAAATCAGTTCTCCATTTTCCAGTTTGGACCCTGTTTATCTCTTATCTAGACTCCCTAATCTCTGTGCCAGAATATTCATATAATCTATATTATTCTTCACTTTGCTTTCTTTCTTTAATTTAATAGGATATCCTACCACCTTTCCATGTGAACACATAGATCCTCTCGTTTTTAAGAGCCTCACAGTATTCCAAAGTAGGGATGCATCGTATATAATTAAAAAAAAATTATTTATTTAAGCAATGTCTATACCAACACGGGGCTTGAACTCACAACTTCGAGATCAAGAGTTGCACGCTCTTCCAAATGAGTCAGCCAGGTGCCCCAAATTTCAAAATAGTCTTTCTTGATGCTACCTTTTGTTAAAAGTTGCCATCCTTGGGTTAGGGGAATGGGTGAAATAGGTCATGGGAATTAGGGAGTCCATTTGTCATGATGAGCACAGGGTGATGTATAGAAGTGTTGTTTGATTATAGTGTGCACCTGAAACTAATATAACACTGTTAACTAGCTAGAATTAAAAAAAAAAAAAAAATACTACATTTCCGTGTCCTACAATGGCTGTTCTTAGCACAGGGAACATTCACTTCCCAAGGATGGGTAAATCTGAATTATGCGTGGGCATTTTAAGACTGTAAAATTTTGATATACTTTCTTGGTTGAGGATTTCTCTTGTAGGAAGAACTGTAACCATTTTAAATATTAGAGATGACAGAAGTTTGTAAACTCCCTCATGGTCTGACCTTCTTGCCCTCTGTGATCTAATAATTTTGAACAGGTTTCCTTATCCTTGGCTGGAAATCTTCTATTTTCTCCTCTCTTTCACTTCTTTGCATTGATGTGTGGTTTTTACTCTATTTTAGTACCCTTTTCATCTTATCCTGTTCATCCTGAAGTCTTATCTGATATTTTTCCCTCTTCTGGATTATTACGTGGCTAGTGAGCCATTTACTGAGAGCACTTGTAATTTCCTTTAAACTTCCCTCTACTAGGGGCGCCTGGGTGGCGCAGTCGGTTAAGCGTCCGACTTCAGCCAGGTCACGATCTCGCGGTCCGTGAGTTCGAGCCCCGCGTCAGGCTCTGGGCTGATGGCTCAGAGCCTGGGGCCTGTTTCCGATTCTGTGTCTCCCTCTCTCTCTGCCCCTCCCCTGTTCATGCTCTGTCTCTCTCTGTCCCAAAAATAAATAAACGTTGAAAAAAAAAATTAAAAAAAAAAAGAAAAATTTTAAACTTCCCTCTACTAGATTTTGAGCTACTTGAGGACAAAGTGGTATTTTGATATATATTTTTAGCATGTAGATAGTATACATAGTAGTACACATAGTAAGAAATGAAATGTCTGAATACATGAATGAACTTTAGTGGAGTAACTGTGGAAGTGTACTAAGTATATTTATGTTTTCGCTCAAAGTAGCTGAACTTTCAGTAGTGACAGTTGCTGACTGTGTTTTTTGTTGTTAATAACTTGGAGTTGCAGAAAGCCTTTACTCAAGCATCTGGTAATAGGGGAAGTAAGATAAGCTTTGAGAGTTAAACTTGCAGATCTTCACAGAGAGGAATAGAGCAGAGATGCAAAGTCTCTGAAGAGTAAGAAGACTGAGGGCTTGCAAGCCTTGGTGCTACCTGCTTGACTATTGATGGAGCTAAAGGTAGACGATGACCACTAAGGGTACAGACTGAATTTGTCTGCCGTCACTGTAAAAGGAGAGACCTGAAGGGTGAAGCTGGTAGTACTCATCCCAGCATTAGCTGGAAGGTTCTTGATACTCACATTTCTGCCTCTCTAGAAAGATGTAAATGTAGCGGGGTGCAGATGGATGGATACTCCAGCTTTTCTTTGCAGGTGGAATAGTGATTAGGAGATAGACCTCAGCAGGCAGGGCTGAAATTATGGCTTCGTTGCTTGCTAGCTGAGCATCCTCGGCGAGTTTCTCAACCTCTTTGTGCCACAATTTATTGAGCTGTAAAATGGTGATAACAGTAGCTACTTCATAGGGGTGTGATACATGTAAAACTCTTACAACTGTTCCTGCTGTAAGTACTGTGTATTAGGTGTTATTATGCCCGTAATACTTGGGTCTTCTGTCTCTTCTTGTTCTAAAAGACCTCAACTTGTTTAGATTATTTGACTTCCTGTAGAAGTTTGCCTGCAAGGAGAGAATGTGCTAGATATGCCATTACAAGAGTGATAGTCCTGTGACACAAATATTCTTTGTGTTTGTGTCTCTGAGTCATAATTCCATTTTTGAACGTTTTATCAGACTCTACTTTCTAGCCAGTGTGGCTGAAGGCCAAACCCGGAGCCTATTAAATCCTTAGTGAAATGACTGCCCTCTCCAGACATCTTTTGAGAGCCAGTTGTCCTGTTGTCCCCTGACAAGTTCACACTTCATCCCAGCAGTGCGGTGGGCTCAGCTGCCCAAACTGTGTCCCTGTTTCACCATGTATTTCTATATGTATGTAGCTGTATGATTGACAGTTAATGAAACATCCAGTTCTAGTCAAGAAATACATGAAAGCATATGAAATGCACTCAGCATGCAAAATATGCTCGTATTTTTTAAAAAATTTGACTCTCAAGGAATGAACTCCTTGAGAGTAGGGTCTGGGTTTGGGTCTTTTTATTTCTGTTTTTCTTTGCATTGTGTTTGCAAGGCATGCCTGAAATTCAGGTTTAAAAGATATGTGTGCAGCAGGAAGAGGAGTAGGGGCTCTCATGGAAATCAGAGAACAGGGCTTGATTTTAAGATTATAGGGAGTAGGTTTTGGTTTTAAGGCAATGCAATAAAACAAACCTTTAGCTTTACTCTGTATGCCATCTTTCTCTGGGTACCAACAGGGCTTTCTGTTTTTATATTATTTTAGCTTACATTGTTAGTTTCCTGCTGTAGCAGCAAAGGCAGGTGTGTTTTTTTCCGAGATTTTTAGATCAAATTATTTGAGAGGCATAGAGAAGCAGTCCATCCTTTTAAACCAGGTGGTGAAAGTCCTACTTTACTGATGGGCTTGGGCCTGATACCCAGCTAAGGTCCAGCCCATTTTTGTTGGTGTGGTGTAGAATTGGGCAGCCATGCCCCGGAGGCAGGATTCAAGGCAGCTCCTTTTAGAGAGTGATTGTGACTGACGTGTTCAGTAAAGTATGCTAGTCTTCAGGAGCTGAGAAAATGGCTACCTTTAATTTGAATGTTCTTCCAGGGAAAGACTGTTGTGGGAATATAGGAGGACACTATTTTATTTGTTGCATGGTAATTGTATTTGTTTTCTGGGACTGCCGTAACAAAGTACCACAAACTGGGTGGCTTAGGTAATGGAAATTTATTATCTTAGGTTTTTGCAGGCTAGGAGTCTAAAATCAAGGTGTCAGAAGGACTGGTTCCTTCTGAGAGCTATGAGGGTGTGTTGATTGTTTATGTAACAATCTTGATTGTTTATGTAAACGTCTCTTTGTTTTTGGCAATTAGAGTTACTGAAGAGGATTGTGTTGTATTAGTAAAATAGTTATACACAGTATTTGGTTGTGGGGATGTTAAATATGATTAATAAAATTGGAGATGTTTGCAGAATTTACGTTGGTGGCTTCATTTAAAAAATTGGTCCTTTTGGTCACTGTATTGATTTCCAAGGGAATTATTTTTAATAAGAAGGTACCTCCTACATAATGGTATGACAGCCACGAGTTTTATTTATGTCCAGGCACAAACTGATTGAAGTTAATTATGTATCAAAATCTTTTTAATCTTTTGCATTATAATGTTTCTAAAGAGAAGGTTACAGATTTAAAGTAAAATTAAATCTGATTAAATTATCAAACTGATTTAAGTCCTTGTTGTTCTAATCATTCTGCTACAATAAACATGTTTTCCTCATTTCAGTATTAAATTTACAATGTAGTTGTAACCTATAGGAGTTACAACAATGTTTTGTCCTAATTTTTCCCTTTGAATTCGGGTGTTTTCATTTTGAATTTTTCTGTTGAAAATGTCAGTACTAGTTTAATTTTACTTACCCTGGTTTCTAATATTTAATTATTGTGACTTAAGAATCTATTCCTTCCCTCCAAAACGAGTGCATATGTGTTAAGCAGATGCAAACCTTGTGAATTAAGTTTTGCATTAGAATAACCCCACTACTTCTCCTTCAGTTCATTTATTTCAACATTTTCCTAATATATATATTCATAGAGTAAAGTTGACTGGGCCCCCTTCTCCCCCCTCTATCCCTTCATTTCTTTTTTCCTTCTTTTTACTTTTTATTTTGAAATACGTTAGGCTTGCAGCGGAATTACAAAACTAGTACTCTTCACCCACCTTCCCCTTATGTTAATTAACACCTTATATAACCATAGTATAATTCCCAGTGCTAACAATTAAATTGGTACAGCACTATTAACTAACTGATTTATGCAGGTTTCACCAATTTTTCCACTAATTCCTTTTTCTGTTCCAGGATCCAGTCTTGGAACCCTTATTGCATTTAGTTGTCATGTCTTGTTAATCTCCCCACAACGTATGGTGGCTCCGCATGACCTTGAGACTTGTGAAGGCTACTGGTCAGTTATGTTGTAGAGTATCCCTCCATTTGGGTGTCTGATGTTTTCTTATGGTCAGATTGAGGGTATGCATTATTGGAAAGGATACTGCAGAGGTGATGTCCTCTGATATGCTCAGTATATCATATCAGTGGTATGTGAGGTCTTATTACTAGTAATATGACTCTTCATTATTTATTTAATTTTTAAATTCCAGTGAGAGTGACAGAACATAAAATTAACCATATTAAATAATTCAGTGGCATTTGGTACACTGACAGTGTTGTGTTGCTAATCGCCTATATCTAGTTCCAAAGTGTTTTGATCACTCCAGAAGGAAACCCGTACCCATTAGTCAGTTACTCCCAATTTACCCCATCCCCAAGCTCTTCCCCACCCAAATTTGTCTCTGTGGATTTACTTATTCTGTCTATTTTGTATAAATGGAATCATTCAAAAAGTATTCTTTGGTTTCTGGCTTCCTTCACTTAGCATGATGTTTTCAGGGTTCATCTGCATCTTAGCATTTATCAGTACTTCATTTATTTTTTATGGCTGAATAATATTTCCTTGCCTGTGTAGACCACAGTATGTTATCTGTTCATCTGTTGATGGGCATTTGGGCTGTTTTTGTTTCTTGGTTGTTGTGAATAGTACTTCTGTGAACAGGCACTGTACATGTATTAGTTGAATTGCTGGATCCCATGGTTCCATAACTCAAATAACTGGTTGAGTTATTTTTTTAATTCTTTCATTTTCATTTGATTGAATAAATCTAATTTGTTATAGAATAATATGGCACCACAAAATTCAGAGCAAAAATACTTTGTAGATTGTACATGTCAGAGTGAGTTTTATTTTAAAACCTGAAAGTATTTGTTATTCTGATTAAACTATTTTTTTCTGGATTTGATTGTGGACAGAATTTACCAGATTTTCCCATTTAAAATGATAAGATACAGTGCTAGAGTCCATGCATTTGTTTTGTGTTCTGTATTATCAGTTGATGTTGTATTGATTTGTCCTTATTTTGGACAGTTTATCTCCCAGTATAGAGGATATTTACTAGTTTAAGGAAACATCTATAATAAATACCTTGATGAACAACTTAAGGAAGCTTTTTATACCTTGCAGTAATTTTTCAGTGTAGATTTGAGAATTTTTAATTTTTTTTTTTTTCAACGTTTATTTATTTTTGGGACAGAGAGAGACAGAGCATGAACGGGGGAGGGGCAGAGAGAGAGGGAGACACAGAATCGGAAACAGGCTCCAGGCTCTGAGCCATCAGCCCAGAGCCCGACGCGGGGCTCGAACTCACGGACCGCGAGATCGTGACCTGGCTGAAGTCGGACGCTTAACCGACTGCGCCACCCAGGCGCCCCAGATTTGAGAATTTTTAAATATAGTTTTGAACCTTTGTAATTCATTTTCATTTTCACATGAAAGAGAAACATAATGTAGTTTTTTAAATGCTTTATACTTTTCCATATAGCAGATAGAGAATGGAGGGTTGATAATTCTATTACAAACCTGTGATAAAATGGCAGATGAGAAAGTCCTGTATTAAATAAGAATAGATCAGATCTATACAGGCTGTCCTTTAGTTCAGTTTTCGTTAATCTTGGGTAAGAGCTTTGTGTGTAGTCTCTGAACATATTTCCACCAAATAGAACTATAAGTTGGGTTTTCAGTGGGTAAGATAAAATCTGTGGTCTTCAGGTCATCTTGTTCCAAAAAGACCAGTCTTATGCTGACACTCTGACCCAGGAAATCTCCCTTTACCCTTGCGATTAAGCTCTGTCCTCAGACCTGAGGCTTTCAGGCAGAGTTAAGGGGCCTTGAACTTCTGGTTTTGGTAAGAGTTTTAACTCTGCATTTTCAGCCTCCTTGCACTTTAAATCCTCTAGAATAAAACTCAAGGACTATTCCTGCTCTAACAGTAGACATCTGATATTGACACCAGTCCTGTAGCCTACTGGTCTTCATTGGAACGAAGAGGATAATTCTGGAATTTTTATGGAAGAGGAATAAATTAATGGACAGAGTATTTGAAAACAATTTGAAGCTACATAATTTTTTTTTGTTTCTGTTAATAATTCTCAAAAATCAAGCATTACTATGAGGGCCTAGTTTTACAGGTCAGTGATATAACTTATTCGAAGAATAAATGGTTGCATGTATCTCTTAGACTAATGTCACTCCATTTCTAGTATGTAGACTAGGAGAGCAGATGATTCGTCTTAATACTTTTTTTACCTTGCAGGTCAGTTTTTTTCTCTCCTCTTCCTCACTTCTAGGTCCTCTGGTAGTTAGTTGTCTAATTAACTTGGTTGTGAAACTGCCTCAAGCTATTGCTGAGATTTGGAGAGCTGGGTGAAGGCAGTTGAAGATTGGGCTCCACATTCAGGGCTTGGAATGCCTGTATTTTCAGATGATTGATGATAAAGCCATATACTTATATTGTAAACATCTTCTTTTCTGTTTTTGGATATGTTTTTGAATGTTCAATTTTTAAATAAAAATGTTTCTGAATATTAGAGATGTAAAGAGATTTAAGTGGTATTTAAAGATTTTTTTAGGTATAGCAGCATAACTATGGTAATAATACTGTATTGTATATTTGAAAGTTGCTAAGAGTAGATCTTAAAAGTTCTCATCACAAGAAAAAATTGTAACTGTGTACGTTGATGGATATTAACTAGACTTATTGAGGTAATCATTTTGTAATATATACAAATATCACATCATGTTGTACACCTGAAAGTAATAAAATGTTATATGTCAATTATATCTCAGTAAAAAGACTAAAAAATATTTTTTGATTCAAATCAATCAGAGAACTCACTCTTAAGAATAATTTTGGAGGGGCGCCTGGCTAAGTCAGAAGAGCATGCGACTCTTGATCTCGGGATTGTGAGTTTGAGACCCACACACATTGTACAGGTTACTTAAAAAAACAAAAAACAATTATGATTATAATTGGATAAGAACTTTAATATTTGAGAAAGAGAAGATAAACAATTCTTGATTTTTATTAACAAGGAAAACTACATGCAGTGACTAATGTTGCCATGTTGTTGTTGCCATGTTGTTATTTGTTAGTGAGCGATTGAATTGATAGTATTGGGAGTACTCTAACAAAATGAATTAATTTTCATATGTGAACACAGTATAAAATCTGAATTCTTGTTTCCTTAGTCAGAAGATGGGATTACCTTGTATAATGAAGTTTAAATAATCAGAGATGCTGTACCCAAAATCATTGTTTTAATACATTCACTTCTTACACATTAAGCCACCACCTAAGACTTCAGACTTACATCAGTGGGTAGCATGCATTAAAGATGATACTTCTGTAAAAAGGGAATAAAATTCATTTAGCAACTTTAAACCAGCTACAAAGAGGGGGGTGCTTTCATAAATACAGAGCTACTTTGTGAAAGCCCTGTTTTGGAGTCATGGTACTAAATTCAAAAGTGTGACATTGCTTTTCTTCCTTTTAGGAAATCTGTTTGGCCTATTTAGAGTGTTCTTTCCCCCTTCCCCTTCCTTATGTATTTTTCCTTATGAGTAGGAGAGAAGTAAAAGTCATTTTTACCCATTTGAAACTATAGCTTTGTTCTATTCTGAAATTAAGCTGATAAATTAAAAAGATTGCTTATGTAATCATATGCATATCCATATCCATATAGTCATCATAATTACCAGAGTCCAGCCATTTCTACCATCTCTACTCCATTCCAAGCCACCATTATGTCTTTGTGTCTCACTTGGAACTCCTAGTAGCTTCTTAACTGATTTCTTTTTGTACCATACTCCCTCCCCACCAAGTTTGATTTCTCCATAGCACCAAAGTGATTCTTTTATAATGAATATTGGATCAGGCCACTCAAAAATTTCACTTTTTTACTAATTAATTTCTGAAATCTTACAGTGAGTTTCAAGGCTGTACGTCATTTGATTTTCCTAAAACCTCATCTGTCCTCATTCTCTTCCTTTCCCCTACTGCAGTCACAGTGGCCTCAGTGATGTTCTCTAAACACTCTGCCCCACCTCCTTCCCTTAGGTATCCACAAACCTTATTTCCTCACTTTCTTCAGATCTCTTCTCTCACCTTGTCAGAAAGGTCTTCTCTGAGCACATTATCTAAAATCATAACCTTACTCCTTTCTCTACTCCCAGTCTCCCTTATTCCCTTTACCTTGCTTTATTTTACTCTGAAGCACTTAGTACCACCTGTATATTTATTTACTTATTTACTTTTGTTTATGATCTATTTACCACCCTCTTTAGAATGTAGATTTCATGAGGTCAGGAATGTTGTTTTATTTTCCACGGAATATCTAGCTCTTAGAGCTATGCTTTGTTGAGTAAATGAATGAGTGGTTAAATAAAGGGAAGAGAATTCTAGGCAGATGTGAAAAGCTTTGATGTGTTTGAGGAACTGAAAGTATTTCTCTGTGGATTTGAGGTGGGTGTGGTGAGTGATGTTCTTTCTCTTCAGTCTTTTAGAGGCCATTGCATGAAGTTTTGTCAGCCAGGCTAAAGACATGAGACTTGGACTTTGTCCTGACGTATCATGGATGCTGCTCATTGTGTATTCCATACTGATAAACTAAAAGTGTGATCAGATTAGCATTTTATTTTTTATTTTTATTATTTTTTTAAATTAGCATTTCCATTTTATTTGATGTTTATTTCTTTAAAAAAATTTTTTTTAAAAACATTCATTTTTGAGAGTGAGAGAGACAGAGCATGAGCGGGGGAGGGGCATAGAGAGAGGGAGACACAGAATCCAAAGCAGGCTCCAGGCTCCGGGCTGTCCGCACGGAACCTGACGTGGAGCTCAAACTCACGGACCATGAGATCATGACCTGAGCCAAAGTCGGATGCTCAACTGACTGAGCCACCCAGGTACCCCCAGATTAGCATTTTAGAAAGTCTGGCTGCTGAAGATGAATGAATTAGAGTGGGGAAAGACTGTAGGCATGGTGACCATTTGGTGGACAGTAGTCTAGGGGCATGATGATGGTGGCCTGAACTAGAGTAGCGATGTAGAGATGGAAAAAATGGACAAATTAAAGAGATACACAATATTTAGGAAGCAGACCTCAGTAATTGATTGGATGTTGAGCAAGAAGGATAATTGCCATGGCCAGATACGTGTGAGATGCTATTCAGAGATCAGGCACAGGTTGGGCGGTACGGGGTTTATAGGTCATTGAATTCAGATTGTTTTTGGGGTGTTGTGTTAGTTTCCTAGGGCTGCAGTAATAAAGTCCTGAAAACAGATGGCTTAAAACAGTAGAAATTTATTGTCTCAGTTCTAGAGGCTAGAAGTCCAAACTCAAGATGTTGGCAGACAGTATTCTCTCTGTGACTGCTCTAAGGGGGAGAGTTCTTTCATGCCTCTTTCGGCTTCTGGTGTTTGCCAACAGTCTTTGGTGGTCTTCGGCTGATGGCTGCGTCACTCCTATCAGATGGCTCTATTTCCCATGTGTCTTCAGATTGTCTTGCCTTTGTGAGTGTCTGTCTCCGTGTCCAAATCTCCCCTTTTTATAAAGACACCAGTCATAATGAATTAGGGCCCACCTTAATAATCTCATTTTAATTTGATTACCTCTGTAAAGACCCTGTTTGCAAATCAAGATCACATTCGGTGCTATGGGGGTTAGGACTTTTAACATCTTTCATTGATGAATGATAGAATGTCACTGAAAAACTAATAGGATTTGATGAATTGAATTAATATAGAATAGGAGGTCAGGAAGGAGAAAGAGCAAAGGTAAATCTTGAGTTTTCATGCTTAACTGCGAGAATGCTGGTACCATTGGAGGAATAGGAAAGTGGCAGGGGTAGAGGTGGGTAGGGAGAAGGTAGACAGTTTCTAAGCAAGGTGAGGGTGGAGGGAGATGAATTTTGTTGTAATCCTGTTGAATTTGGGATTGTATGAGATAGATTGGTTCATGATCTAATGAGAATTCAGGGAAGAGATTTGCATCTGGATAATCTGCTATGAGAATATTTGGGTTCTCTGAGGGAGAGAAGATAGAGGGAGGAGAGGTAAGTCTGAAAAGGAAGCTAAAGAGAGAGGGTTACTTTGTTGACACGGATACCTTCATCCATTATAGAGAAAAAGTGTCTCATGAGGGGATCTATCCCTTTACTCTAAACGTCAGTTCTAGTAATGCCTGGATAGTGGATTTACTAGCTGCAGTGGTCGCTGCATGAACAGAAGTAGAGTTACCAGTTCCTGACAGCTGCGAGTCAGCCTCTGGGCATCTTGCTAAATTTTCAAATATAATTATACAGTAGACTTCCTTTAACAAATTCCGTGTTCCCAGCTATAATTGTAACTGCTTTTCTTGCCTTTAGCCTGTTCTTTGTCTTACTACTCTCCTCCTTATCTCCCCCTGCTGGTTAGAATTATCCTCTGGTCATTTGGGATCTGAGAAGAAATGACATGGTTACGTCAGTTTTCTTTCCTAAACATAGATTTACCAGTGCATACCAATTTCCTCTCTCCACTCTATTCTAAAATACATTTCTAGGAATACGGAGTAATGTTTTAAAGCACAAAGTAGCAATATTCTGTATTAAAGTAATTTTCATTTCGAAATAATATGGAAGTACAAATTAGGTACATTGTATACTCTCTATGTAACTGTCAGAAAATGACCATCACAACTTACCCAGTACTCCATGTGATAGTTAAGAAAGTCTTAAGTAAAATTTTGCTCATGGCCATGCTTTAGACCAAGGTGCTTTTTTTTTTTTTTTTGGAAATAAATTAAATTTTGCAACCAGAAATGAAGTCATCATAAATCCTACAACTATAATCCTGCAGTAGTTTCTAGGATTCATCACAGCAGTAATTTGTAAGATCAGAAATATGAGTGGGATTTCCTGTTTTCTCATCTATTTTTATCACCTAGATATCCATTATGAAAATAAATCACTTTTAAAAACGACTTGATATCCCTCACAAATATATTGTAGTTTTGGGGTGATAAACTTCAAGAATGTTATTTCCATGTCATTTAGATTATATTCTAACTCATTTTAATGTCTTTCTTAAGAAATAACTAAAATGTATGGATTTCTGAATGTGCAGAAGAAGAGGCATGCTTGAACTCTTAGTCTGCAAGGGATGTAGTCCAGAAGGAATTATGGGCCATTGTATGTGTATTGTTCATCACTAACTTATTCACTGAAAAATACTTAAGTGTATTTGCTATGTGCCAGATACCATGTTAAGTTGTTAGTTTACTGGGCTTTAGTTTGAAGAACGAGATTAAAAAGGTATGGTTGAATATACTTGGGAATACACAGTGGTGTATTCAGTTGCCTAATAAAATGATTCTGTGTATTTTGGGTAGCTTTAGATACTGAAAAGTAGAACTTCTCTTACATAGTAATTGGTTGACAGTTTTTTGACCTCAGTGTAAGACTTCAGTATTTAATGAACAAACAAGAATAAAGTTCTGATAAAGAAGGCATTTTCTTGAAACATTTAGAAATAAGCTTGAAGCCTTTTTGCATTAGATTGACAGGTTTTCCTTTTGTGAAAGAGGAAGTGAATAAGGTTATATTTCATGTTTGTAGATCCTTATCCTGTTATAGGAATAATAGAGTCTTGAAAAGCAGAGTTTTGGAATTCACCATTCTAAGAAATCTCTCCTTACCAGTAAAATTTTACACTCATGCAGTGAGGTTTCTGGTTGAGGAATGAAATTAGATTTGCAGGGGCAGAATATTTGCTGTCCTTGTTGTTTTGATTCCCAAGGAATGCTTACCCCTTAGCCTCAAATGTGCTGTGGTATTAGCTACTTTAAAATAGATTGCTCAAGACTCTTTATTTGGAAAACCTTAAATATGCATCGTGATGCATTACTTGCAATAAAAAAATGAGGCTACAATTATATAAAACAAAACACTACAGCTGCTGACAGATGTCATTAACTACTTACTCAAACACAGATCCTTCAAAAAGGAACTGCTAGACATATGATTTGGGGAGTTAAGGTCATTATAGCTCAAGATGAAATACTGTTGTCCACTATATTTATGATTTGGTTTTTTGTTGTTGTTTTTGTTTTTGGTAATTTATTGAGACCTTGGTATTTGATATAGTTAGAAAGTTATCCTTCTGAATTACAATTAATAAATATAGAAGGACTGAGGGAAATGCAAATCACCATGAAGCAGATACCACAGTAGTAGTTACTATAGGCAAGATATATCAATGGATGCCAAAAATAGGGTGCAAGTTTGAGGAGAAACAATATTTGCATAATATAAATGTATTTCTCTAAGATGTTTAATAATTAGAAACAGGAGAAAGCTGGCAGACACCAAGTGATCTAGATTGGTATCACCAGTAAGAAGACATGTTAACATCTGATAGGAAGGGGGTGCAATATCACTTATGTGATATTATTGCCAAAAATGTAAATAACCTTAGTCTAATCATGGAAGAACATTAGACAAACCCACATTGAGGCATGTTTTACAAAATAATCAATACTTTTCAAAATTATCATGGTCATGACGGACAAGGAATTGTAACAGATTAGAGAAGACCATAGAGACATGACATCTGAAGGCCATGTGGGATCCTGGATAGGATCCTTGAATAGAAAAAAGTAGGAAAAATAGAAAAAAAGAAAAGAAAGAAAACAGAGCATTAGTGGACAGCTGGAAAACTTTGAGTAATTTAGTTAGTATAGATCCAATGTTAATTTTATGTTTTCATAACTGCCCTGCAGTTACATAGGATGTGAACGTTAGGGGAACCTATGTGAACAATATGTGGGAACTGTACTATTTTTACAACTTTTCTATAAGCATAAACTTATTTCACAGTAAAACATTTTAAAAAGCCCGTTCTTCTGGAAGTCTGCTGTAGTGCTCTTAGCACACTCTTAGAGACTGTAAAGATGCTCCCCTAATATAAATGAAGTGTCTTTGGTTTTAGAAATAAGGATCTTGGACAAAAATCAGCATAGATTCCTATTGTAAGAAATTGTGCTCAATACTGTGTTGTTGAACACCGTTTGTCATTTCGTTTCCCCCAGTCACCTTTTAATAACAATTGTAGAGATATTCAGGTTGTATAAATTGTCTGGAGATGTTATCTGGCCTCTGCTATAGTCAGTGGACTAGTATATGGGGAGAATTTGAAGATTATAAATAGATGATTTCCAAAAGTGACATAAAAAGTGAATGAATAGGAGGTATCTGGGGAGGTGTGTTCATCATGATTTTACCAAACAACTTCTACAAAGTGACCATCTTTCCAAGATGTAAACTAAGTTTTTCGTGTTAAAAGTTTGCCTTTTTCATACAGACCATACTTTAGATGGGTTTCAGCTATGAAGGAAGAAATCTGTGGGAGGGAGTGGACCATGGAATGAGCTTTCTGTTTTATTTTGTTAAATACATAGCACATCACCTATCATCCATTTGACATTAGAGCCACATAATAGAATAAAAATTTAATTATGTTTTTGAAGTTTATTTATTTATTTTGAGAGAGAGAATGTGCATGTGCACACGCAGGAGGGAAGGGCAGAGAGGGAGACAGAGAATCCCAAGCAGGCTCTGTGCTCTCAGCGTGGACCTGACCCAGGGCTTGATCTCAGGATCCCATGAGATCATGACCTGAACCAAACTCATGAGTTGGATGCTTAACTGACTGAGCCACCCAGGTGCCCCACTAAATGAAAATTTATAATGCCCCTATCTATATATGGAAAACCATTAGTTATACTTACACACACAAAAAGTTTTATACCTACTGTTGCAAATATCACAACCAAACTAAACTTATTGAGGTCAGTGACTGTTGCTTTTAAAAAAGTTTTTGCCATCTAGAATAGTGCCTAGTTATAAATAAATATTGAATGAATGAATGAATACTGAGGACTGTGTAAGGTAGATTTTCATATGAAATGTAAAATTCACATGTTTATGTTATTTACAATGTTAGACTTGAACATTTAGAATCCAAGCCATCAAAGTGTCAGTTTTCTAGAAAATTAAGTCCTTTCTACAAATCTACACTTGCTTTTAAGAGCATTTCAAATTTTGTATTTGGTAATTTACTGATACTCTGAACATTTCCACATCTGGCTTTGTTTTTGTGTGTCTACAGCAGTGTGGATTTTGGTGATGGCAGGGCATACATAGCCCCCAGAAAGTTCCTTGGAGAGTTGACAACTGTGTTTTGCCTGATAAGTTGAAATTAGGGAGTGGAGAGAGTGAATGAAGAATTCTCCTGTGTCTGGGATATGACTCTTTTTTTTTTTTTTTTTTAAATGTTTAAGACTTATTTTGAGAGAGAGAGAGACAGTCAGACAGACAGACAGACGGGGAGAGAGAATCCCAAGCAGGCTTCATGCTGTCAGTGCAGAGCCTGATTTGGAGCTTGATCTCACCAACTGTGAGATCATGACCTGAGCCAAAATGAAGAGTCAGATGCTTAACCGACTGAGCCACCCAGGCTCCTCTGGGATATAATTCTTAGCAGTCTTGTAAAACTTATTCTAGCCAGAAAATATTTGCAAAATATAGTTATTAGTATTATGCACATCATAAGGAGAATTTAATGACATAGCCAATTTGTGTCATTAGCCAACTTAAAACATACTCTTTGGAGTAATGCATCTGAATGTATGTACTGGAATATGCATACTGAAATTACTAGCGTCTGCTTTGTTAAAAAAACCCTAATTTTACATTGTTACAATTTGTTTTTACAGACTTCATCAACCCTTTTTTTTTCCAATATATGAAATTTATTGTCAAATTGGTTTCCATACAACACCCAGTGCTCATCCCAAAAGGTGCCCTCCTCAATACCCATTTCATCAACCCTTTTTGACACAAAGGTATACTTTAAAAATGTAATCTTTTTGCTGGTTTAATTATTGATTCCTCTTAACCCCATTATGACACATTATGTTTATCCTAGTCAATGCTTCTTTTCAAGGTCATTATTTATATTTCTAAATGGTAATTAATCTCCTTAAAAAGTAGATTTGGTTAGCCTACTTTAAACTCTTTGGAGAAGTAGCTATGCACAATTGGGTGGAGGGGATGCGGGAAAGTTAATTGTTTCCACACTTAAGTATTACAGAACGTCCATAGGAAACTAAAATTACTTAAAGTCTCATTTAATTCTTAGCAGTTTTTATTGTGTCCAAAGTAACCATTAATACTGGTTGGAAGAAAGTGTTTGCAATTTTTATTTATTTTCGATGAGGAATATAGGCTTTATATTAAAAATATGTGGTTTTAATGTTGTAATTCATTTTGGTCTAAAACTTAGGGCAGGTTGGAAAGTTGATGATTAGGGGTTTGGGTCCTAGGTCTTCCAGATGTTGTGATCTTGAGCAAGTCAGTAGGACTTTCTGAATAGTTTTTTTTTCACCTATAAAATGTTGAAATTAAGAATAATTCTGTCTTTAGTGGTTTGTGAGGATTATTACATCAATTAAACATGATGACATATATCTATATATATGGGCTGCCTAACTCCGCTTCAGATCTGCTGTGAATGGTGGCCTCCCAGAGACGTGCTGTGCACTGTGCCTAGAACACAGTGCTCACACCCTGTGAATTGGCTCTGATTTTCTGTTGAGAAAATGCCTGCAAAAGGGTGTTGTAAGTTTTCAGTATTGGAAAAATAGGAGCATGAAAAATCTTTAGATTTTTAAAACATGGTTAACCAAATTATTGCAGTTTTATAGGATTTTTATAATTTTTTTTTTAATGTTTGTTTGTTTTAGAGAGAGAGACAGAGACAGAGTGAGAGCCGGAGAGGGGCAGAGAGAGAGGGAGACACAGAATCTGAGGCAGGGTCCATCCAGACTCTGAGCTGTCAGCACAGAGCTTGATGGGGGCTTGAACACGTGAACCGTGAGATCATGACCTGAGCCAAAGTTGGACTTTTAACCGACTGAGCCACCCAGGTGCCCCTAGGATTTTTATATCACAGACCTAAAACCTGTACAAACTAATTCATTGAGGTCTTATTCAATAATTAATAATACCTAATTTTGAACCAATAAAAAAAGCAATACTGTGTAATACTATTTACAAGCAACAGATTTTGGGCTATTTCAAATCATTTCTTTTTATTCTTTTGCTGGGGAAAAAAGTCATTAGTCTGCATTTATAATCAGGACTAGCTTCCTGTAAAATTATTTATTTTAACTTTTTATTTATAGATTTTGAAATTTACAATTCTAAATACAGCAATAGTAAGGCACTGCATTTTTTGCAGGAAACAAAAAGCACAATTAACATAAAGTCAGAGCCAGCCACAAATAAAATATTCCAGCAAACTGTGTAAGGAAAAAAAATGCTCTGGGAAGCAGATGCCAAGAAATGTTGCAAAGGTGGCTTTATTACATTGGAAAGAAAAATATATGGAAGGATTCGTAGTAATATTAGTGGGAAGAGGAGGGAGAGGGAAGAAGGGTGGGGAAGGTAGGTAGCAAATACTATTGAATGAGCTTTAAGTGCTGGGTGTAATTCTAAGCACTTCATACAGATTATCTCATTTAATCCTCCCAACTACTTTATGAGTGAGGTTCCCACTTTACAGAGGAAACAGCTGGTGTTCAGATAATGTTAAGTAATTTTTCGTATATAGCTGGGATTCAAACCCAGACATTTTGGCTCTGGAAGTAATGTTCTTAACAACTATATACATACTGTATAGCCACTGTCTACACAGAATGTAGATAATGTACAGAATGTAGTTTGTGTGTTTTTGTGGCTGTTTTTTTTAATGATATCATTGGATTCCCTTCGACCAAAGGTATTGATTTGGCCCTTTAAAAAAGTAATTGGCGGGGCGCCTGGGTGGCGCAGTCGGTTAAGCGTCTGACTTCAGCCAGGTCACGATCTCGCGGTCTGTGAGTTCGAGCCCCGCGTCGGGCTCTGGGCTGATGGCTCAGAGCCTGGAGCCTGTTTCCGATTCTGTGTCTCCCTCTGTCTCTGCCCCTCGCCTGTTCATGCTCTGTCTCTCTCTGTCCCCAAAATAAATAAACGTTGAAAAAAAATTTTTTTAAAAAGTAATTGGCTAGGGGTGCCTGGGTGGCTCAGTTGGTTGAGCGTCTGACTCTTGACTCCAGCTCAGGTCATGATCCCAGATCGTGGCTTGTAGCTCAGGGTCAAGCCCTGCTTCAAGCCCCACATGGGGCTCCACACTCTGCATGGAAACTGCTTGAGATTCTCTCTCTCTCTCACCACCCCCTTCTGTCCCTCTTCCTAACTCATGCTCTCTCTCTAAAAGAAAAAAAAAAACCAAAAAACAAAAATTAATTGGTTAATTGTTCCTTGTTCTCAGTAATAATAACCCACTTGAAAATACCTCAGTGCTATTACCTATCTTCCTAGATGGAATTTTGTTAACATTTCTTCCATGGCAGCATAAGGTATATTAATACATATGATAGTTTCATTTACATAGTTCTTTTAATAATTGTCAAGACAAGTGCACAGATGAAAGCATAGAAATGGTGAAGTGTGGTGTGGGATTATATCACTTCCCTTTTAGGCAGGCATTGTTCTTGGATTTTTTACTTCCGGGAAGACTATCTTGCAGCTAGTGTGAGTATTTCATTTCTTTAAAAGAATCTCCTGGGGCGCCTGGGTGGCGCAGTCGGTTAAGCGTCTGACTTCAGCCAGGTCACGATCTTGCGGTCCGTGGGTTCGAGCCCCGCGTCGGGCTCTGGGCTGATGGCTCAGAGCCTGGAGCCTGTTTCCGATTCTGTGTCTCCCTCTCTCTCTGCCCCTCCCCCGTTCATGCTCTGTCTCTCTCTGTCCCAAAAATAAATAAACGTTGAAAAAAGATTTAAAAAAAAAAAAAAGAAAAAAAATAAAAGAATCTCCTGTAGTAGAGGCTTACTATGTAATTGATGACATTATTCTCGGGATGGAAATAATGAAACTCCCATAGTTCTTTCTTTGAGAAAATACTTTATATTTCAAAATATTTCCTTTCTGTTTGACAAATACCACTGGATTTTGCTTTAAAGATAAATGTCATTTTTTGTTTTGTCTTCTAACTTAGACTGTGGTACAATCAAATGAGCAATAGTTTTTGATGGCTAGCAACTGTTCTTTTTTTTTTATTATTATTGTAAAAATCTTTAAAAAGGTGTAGTGACTAAATTATTTTATTCTTAGACATTTTCTTTCCTTTGCCTTTCAAGTTTTACAGTTCTCTTTCTCACAGCATTGTCCTGCTCAGCCCTAAGACCTAACTTTCACATTAGCCAAATTTTAAGAGAAGTTCATAGTTTAAGAGGAAATTTTGGGTACAGCATTTTGGCCAGATCTGAGATTCCCTATTATAATTTAAAAAGATCTTTGGGCACCTGGGTGGCTCAGTTGGTTAAGCATCCAAGTCTTAATTTCGGCTCAGGTCATGTTCTCATGGTTCATGGGATTGAGCCCCTCATCAGGTTCTGCACTGATGGTGTGGTGCCTGCTTGGTGCTCGGGATATTCTCTCTCTCTCTCTCTCTCTCTCTCTCTCTCTCTTCTTCCCCACTCACACATGCTCTCTTTCTCTCAAAATAAATAAACATTAAAAAAAAGATTGTTGAGGCAATTTTTATTATTTACCTTAATTCAGATAACTAATTCTGGCTTATTTTCTCTTAAATCAATTTTTAAAAATGATAGATTATGTACCTTAACTATACCAAATGACACATGATTTAATAAGAAAGTTCTAACTGTATAAAGTCCCAGGGAGTCAGGAGATATACTTGCAGAAGTGTGGAATTTGGCATTTTTGTTATTGTATGGACTCACCAATCTCCCATACCCCTCAACCTTATGTCACCTGTATTATACTCCTCTGTAGCTACCTCACCCTGGTCAAGAAGAGGGCTGTTTGTGTACTTTGTTCTTGGTAGAGTGTAGAATTGACTGAAGCAGGTTTGGCAAATGTGGTTTATGTGTACCCTTTTTCCTATGCTTACTGCAGATATCAGGTCATGGCATACTTTCTTGCTTAGCCATGAAATGGTTTTGTAATTTTCTCAGCCTCTGCAAGCTGTTCCTTTCTCATAGAGTTTCCATGTGAGAAAACTTATCTCCTGTTGTTGGTATAGAGTTTGGGATGATTACCAAAAGTTCTGTATCTTTTTCTTTTCATGCTTAGGATTTGAGGTAGCCCAGGATTAAGAGATCTTACTGTCTTAGGGTTGGTAAGTTTGCTAGCAGTTGAGTAATCTTTTAGGTGTATTTAAAAAATTTAGATTTAGCACAACAAAATCAATCCCCCCCCCCCCCCCCCCGAAATACCTTTTTAATGAAATATTGTATCAGGAAACCTTTTTAAGATACTACTGCAGTTCATTTTTGGACAATTATGCCCCGATAAATTTGTACTGAAATCCTTGGTTAGGGATGAGGAATAGGTTGTATCCTGCAATCTAAATCCGTTTCATTGATAGGACTGATGTATTAGGATTCACTAGAGAAACATAATATGGGGTGTGTGGACGGGGTGGGGGGGGGGAGATTTTAAGGAGTTGGCTCCTGTGATTGTGGAGGCTGGCAAGTCCAAAATCTGCAGGGTAGGCCAATAGGCAAGAGCTGGTGTTGCAGTTTAAATCCAGAGTCCCTCACTGGCAGAATTACCTCTTCTTCAGGGGACATTAGTCCTTTTTATTTTATTTAAGACTTTCAGCCAGTTTGATGAAGCCCACCCATACATTAAAGAGGGTAGTCTGTTTCACCTTCAATCAAAATCTGTTGATTTAAATGTTAATCTCATCTAAAAAAATAACCATTACAGAGACATCTAGAATGATGATTGAATTTTTTTTAATTTTAGAGAGAGAGGGAGAGAGAGAGAGAGAGTAAGCAGGGGAGAGGGACGGGGGGGGGGGCGGAGAGAGGGAGGGAGGGAGGGAGAGAGGGAGGGAGGGAGGGAGGAAGGGAGAGAATCTTAAGCAGGCTCCATGCTCAACACGGAACCCAATGTGGGGCCCAGTACCATGACCCTGGGATTATGGCCTGAGCCTAAATCAACAGTCGGACCCTCAACCAAGTGAGCCACCCAGGTGCCCCCAAAAATATTGCTTAAAAAATACACTGTGGGAGAGAGATATTCAATGTTCAGTCAGCCAGTAATTTAGGATTAGAGTTAAGAATTTTGGAATGGAGCACTCACTAGTCTTCATCCTGGCTGCATAATTGAAACATGCTCATGACAGGATCCCACTCCAGGCTGATTTAATCAGGATCTCTGGGGTTGAAGTCTGGCCATTAATATTTCTTTAAGGATCTCTAGGTAATTCTAAGGTACAGCTAGGGTGGAGAAACAGAGTATATTATGCAATTAACTGTTTAATGTTTTTCTCTACATGGAAAGAATACCTTGCTCTGCATTTCAAAACCTAGATGAATCATAGCATTAAATATATAATCTCTGATAGAAAACAACTTGTTCTAAAGTCCTGTAAGTTCGCTTCTTTAGTTCTGATCTCTTCTCTGTCTCAATTACACGTAGCTAATTTTTGCCTGTCTTTTAAGGACATTTCCTCTTCTTTAAAGCTTTTCCTGAATATTCCTTTTCATAATAATATATTCTTTTTATCTATTGTTTGCCACTAAATAAATTTAGTTTTACAATGATTTTATGATACCATGTAATAATCTTTTGGTAGTGGTTTAACACTTTCTCTAGTGTGGTTTACTATACATCTCAGTTAATTTACACAACAGTCCTGTGAATAGGAAGGAATTAACATCTATTGATACCTCCTACACATTCCAGACCATGAAGCATTATGCTTTATTGTCTATATAATACTCAACAACAATCTTGTAATATAGCCATTATCATTGCACTTTACATATGAGGAAACGAAAGTTCGGAGGAAATGAAGTTTTAGTGACTTCCCCAAGTTTCATAGTTCTGTCCTTTATAAACTTCAGAACTGGACCTCAAAACCAAGTCCTCTGACTCACAGTCCTGAGCTCTTTCTGCTATATTTGTAGACTTATTTCCCAAGCTGTCATGATAAACAGAGGCCTTGTTTTATACATTGCTGTATCTCTTCATTTATTTGAACTTATACATAGAAGTTGCTTAATCAGTATTGATTTATTATGTAACTTTTTAAAGTTTATTTATTTTGAGAGAGAGGGAGAATGTGCACGGGGAAGGGGCAGAGAGAGAGCATCCCAAGCAGGTTCTGCTCTGTCAGCACGGAGCCTGAGGGGGTGCTAGATCTCACAAACTGTGAGATCGTGACCTGAGCTGAAATCAAGAGTTGGGCACTAACTGACTGAGCCACCCTGGTGCCCCTATTATGTAACTTTATAGAGCTGATTGATTGTGGCTATATTTTCCATTTTAAAGGTACATTTAGTTCCATTAACTTTATATATGAATATTTGCTTCCATATTCTTTATCTTCCCTTGTATTCTTTAATGTTTTAATTCAAAAATTATTGTGAAACGTTTCAAACTTAGTAAAAGTGCAGAAAATAATAGAATAGGCATGTATATACCCACCTTGCTTTGATCTCTCTCTCTCTCTCTCTCTTTTAAAGAGAAATAAAGTTATAACAGATATTGCTAAAGTTCCATCCTTGTCCCTTTGTCCTCCCTCTTTCCCAAGAAGCAACTGTTATTCTGAGTATACGTGCCTGTATACTTGTTACACTATAAATAAAATTGTTTTGTTTATTAAATTTTAGATAAATGGAATTATTGTCCCCTTTAAAAAATAAATATGAGCCGTATTTTACATATCGTATAATTCACCTTTCAAATGTACAATTCCTTGAGATTTTAGTAAATTTACCAGGTTGCTCAGTCATCATCATGAATCATAGAACATTTTCATCACTTGAATATCATCTCTCTTGTACATTAACTGTTAATCCTCATTCCTTCTGCTGTAGGCAACCATTAATCTATTTTCTGTCTCAATAGCTTTGCCTTTTCTAGATATTTCATGTAAATGAAATAATATATTTGGTCTCTTATGCCTGACTTTTTCCATTGAGCATGTTTTTGAGGTTTATCTACTTTGTAGCATGTATGTATAGTTCATTTCTTTTTATTGGTGAATATTATTACATGGTTATTATGTTTTGTCAGTACATTCACTGTCAATCCATTCCATGAATATTTAGCTTTTTTTCAGTTTTTGGCTATTATGAATACGTCTGCTAAGAACATTTGCATTTAAGTCTTTGTGTGGATAGGTGTTTTCATTTCCCTTGGGTAGATACCTGAGAGGAGAATTGCTGAATCATCTGATACATTTATTTTTTAACTTTTTGAGAAACTGCTAAACTATTTTCCAAAGTGGCTGCAGCATTATATACTCCATCAGTAATACATGAGGGTTCCCATTTCTCTGCATCTTCACCAACATTTGTTATTACCTTTTTTATTATTATTATACATACCCTTTATAACTTAAATTTTTCTCTCAGTGTTTTGTTTTGAGATCTATCCTTGTTGATACTTGTAGCTATCATGTATTCCCTTTCACTGCTTTAGGGTATGTCATTGAATGAATATATAGTAAAATTCCAACCGTCATATTGAAAAATGGCTGTCCATAATTGTGTAAAACGTAGGGTTGTGTTATTGTAAGGTTATTGAAAAATCTGTGTTTTTAGTGAATCTGTATTGTCAGAAAAGTTACAGTAAGGATGTTGAAATTTATACTCAACACCACTGACTGACTGTTGATGTGAGAAATTTCCAAATGATCACAAGGCAATCATTTCCTGAGTCCCTCCCACCTGCTTCCACAGAAAATAAGAATTTTAGCTTTATTTGAGAAATGGGTAGAAAATGGCTTCTGTTATTAATGGGAAAACTCAATGGCACTATTGAGTTTTAGCATGGGAAATATTACTGTGGATTTTTATTGACATAGTTTGTTTATTCTTTTGATGAACATATAGGCTGCTTGAAATTTTCACTGTTAAGAAACTTTTAGCAGACGCACATTTATGTACTGGTTGTCTTATACATGTGCACACTGCCTCTAGGGGTAGACAGATTTCTTTTTTCACTCAGGCAGCATGATGTAGAGATTAAAACCCAGGGCCTTCCATCTTATTTCATTACATGATCTTGGGCAAGTTATTTAACCTTTTTTGCGCCTCCCTCCGTTCAATGGGGATAATAAAAGTAAGTATCACATAGTGGTTTTACAGGATTAAAGCAGTTTTTTCTCCCGCTTCATTAATTTTCCCCTCATTACTAGTTCTTTCCCATCAATATGCAGTCATGCTGTTATTTCTCTCATCTTAAAAACATACTGTTTTATCCTACTTCTTTGGCTGCCTTTTGTCCCAGCTCTCTCTTCCTTTTGGCAAGACTGTCTGTACTTGGTGTTTCCGAGTCTTCTCCTCCCATCTCTCTCTTAACGTCATCACGGTCAGGGCAAAAGTCTCCACCACTCTTCTACATACATCCTTATCATGGTTACCAGTAACTTCCACATTGATAATCCTGTGGTCAATTTTGTCCCCACCCCTTTTTTTTTTTAAATTTTATTTATTTTGAGAGCGAGAAAGAGAGCATGCCTACATGTACATGTGGGAGGTGCAGAGGGAGAGAGAATCCCAAATAGGCTTTTTGCTGTCAGCGTGGAGCCCAATATGGGGGCTCAAACCCAGGAACTGGGAGATTTTGACCTGAGCCAGAATCGTTGAGTCAGACACTTAACCTGCTGAGCCACCCAGGCACCCTAATTCTTGTCCTTACTTGAAACCTGTTGTTAGCATTTGATGCAAGTCTCTTCTCCTTGGTATACTTTCTTCATTGTTTTCCAGAATATCATGCCTTCTTGGTTCTTTCTGCCGCACTGATTGCTTCTCACTTTCCTTTATTGGTTTCTCATATTCTTCCTTACCTCTTAATTTGGAGGACATCAAAGCTCAGTTATTTGACCTTATGTCTTTTCTATCTACATTTACTGCATTGGTGATTTTATCTAATCTCATGTCTTTAAATACCAAAGTATTCAACTCCACAGTTGAAGGTGGAGTTTTATTTCAACTTCAAGTTTATATACCTAATTAATATGTTTGGCATCTCCACAGAACTAACTGCCATCTGAAAGTCATTATGTCAAAAGTGACTTCCTGTTCTTCTTTTTCAAACCTATTTTATCTATAGTCTTCCCCACCTCTGTTGATGGCATATCCACCTTTCTAATTGTTCAGATAGAAATAGTGGTGGAGTCATCTTTTTCTTACATTTTCTAGTTGCTTTTGTCGATATGTAAGAAAGCTATTGAAAGTAATATATTTAATTTATAGCAGTGAACTCATTATTTTGGTAATCATTTGTTTTTGGTTTTGTATGTATTTCCACATATAAAAGAATTAATCGACAACAATCATTTTGGTAACTATTATCCCAACTAACTATTATTTCATTATCTTGTCTAATTGCATTGGTTAGCAGATTCATTTCTTGACATTAAGCTTCAACTAATTTTGACTTAAATGCTAAATAGCTTTGGAATTAGGGTTTGGTGACTCTTAAATTGTTTGAAATAATATTAATTCTTCCCAGAGTTAGTACAACATGAAATTTGTCATTCCTAAGAGAGCCACGGCACATCTAACAATGGATTGTTGGTTGATACCCATTTCTATAGTACCTACAATTTTATATTTTAAATGTAATTCAGTGAGAATTACATTGAATTAAAAGAAGCATTTATATTCAGTTTAGAATGACTTTATTCTTAAGTATATTCTAGAAAGTCACAGTCTTTCAAGCTTAATAAAATTCAGATCTCTTTAGAAGTAACGTGGATTGAAAGATAAAATGCTGTTTCATCCAGACTGCTAGCTCAATTTTCTCAAAGAAAACACTTCCCCCCCCCCCCTTCTTAACGGAGAACCTAAGTTTAAGCATAAGTAGAACATTTGCATCTTCTATTGAAACGTATCCTCTGGCCTTTGCCTAAATGAGACTGAATAGTTTTTAACATGCTTAGGAGAGGGACATTTCAGGAGAGCTTCTCAAACAAACCTTTTCCTATTTTATTTCTTTTTGAATTGTTATCAGAGGAGGCGAAAATTTTATTAGCTCTCTAATACAGAATGTAAGAAACTAGTATGTACTAATATGTGGAATGAAATTTTAATTGTTATGGGGAAAAAAGGTACGTGATGACTATTTGCACCTTCTTGTGGAGTTTAATTCTTTCCTGCAAGTTCCTTAACAAACGTTAACTTAAAATCGCTTGGGTTAAAACTTCCTGTTGTTAAGGTTAAGAGTCTGAATTCTCTGTTGGATACTATGATTCTGTGTTAGAAACATGTAATAGTTTGTCATGCGTGTGGCCTTAGTTCTGAGTAGGGTGATCATAAGCCCAGTTTGCTTGGGAAAGTGCTTTGTATGCCTGTTATCCTGTCTTAATTATTTCTAGCACCCCTGCGTTTTTATTGTTCCCTTGCATATTACTGTCAACTTAGTGGTTTAATGCAAAACAGAATTTTAAAATCAGTTCTGTAGGTCAGAAGTCCAGCATGGGTCTCATGAGGCTATAATCAAGGGTTCAGGGAATCTATTCCCTGTTCATTCATCTTTTTGGCAAAATTCAGTTATTTGTGGTTGTAGGACCTAGGTCTCCATTTTCTTGGAGCCCTTTCCAGCTTGTATAGGGAACTATATCTTGGCTCATGACCATTTCCTCTATTTTCAGAGCCAGCAACAGCAAGTTGTAGTCTCCTCATTTTCTTCTCCCTGACCCTTCTTCTCTCATAGCATCTTCCTTTATGACTCATGTGATTAGGTTAAGCCTGCCAAGATAATTTCTCCATTTTGAGGTCCATGACTATCACCACATCTTGAAAGTCCCTTTTGCCATGTAAGGTAACACATTCACAGGGTCTAGGGATTCAGACATGGACATCTTTGAGGGAGTTGGTTGTATTATTCTGCCTTCCACAGCAGTTTTTCACTTTTGGGAGTGACCCTGTTTGGACATAATTATATGGACATTCGATTTCTAAGTAGCCAATTATTTCAAATATGAATAAAATCCCAAACTCAAATTTCTGCTTCCCTGTCTTAAAATTTTGTTTAGGTTCTTTCTTTTTCTACTTCCTCTCCTTCTTTCTCCTTGACACCTTTGCAAAGATCATGAATAGTTTTCCTGGCTCACTTGCGAGAAGTCAGCGTGGAGAGTAGATGTGATTTCTTTTTTGCCCTTATTTGTGGATCAAGGAGCCACATGTTTTATAGTGTGATGGCTTACATCATTCTTGTAGTCTTTTGCCATTGCAGGCTGCCATTGTCATGTCCTCAGTGGTTAGTGACAAGGGAATAGGTGAATTCTGAGGTTCTGCTGCTTGTGCTAGACATTGTTCTTAAACTGATACCTGGCAAGGAAGAGGAATTAAGACGGGCTTTTTTTCCTCCCTCTTCCTTTAGATTTTACTTAATACCAGAGAAATAGCTGGGCATTGCATTCATTTAAACACCTGCTGATTTTTTTTTTTGAAGGGGACAGGTTATTATGTTATAGAAGCAATTTTACTAGCACAACCGTGTTATAATAAAGTAGGTACGTGAATGCTTTTATTTCACATTTTTGAAATTTTTTATTTATTAAACTACATTAATTGAAGAAAACAATTATGTGTTTTCTGTGTATCAGAAGGCCAAATTGCCATTTATGTCTAACCTAAATTTGTAGTCAGGAATTTTTTCCGAAGTACAAAATATAATTTGTATTCAAATGGATTAATTTTTTCCCTTGGATAATCCAAACAAAGACCAACGTATGATTTTGAATCCTATATCTTATTTTAGTAAGCTAAGTAGATATTTGATACTTGCTAATTTATATATATTTGTGGCCTTAATTTAATAGTGAATCTATCAGAGTTTAAATTTAGCAGTTCGTGCATACGATGAAACCACTGCTACGTACCTCTGAAGTTAATTTCTTTCTTTCCAGTTTACAATGCCAGTTTTACACTCCATTTGCTGTCAGTGAAAACGTAGGTGGCAGACACACCACATATTTATCATCACTAAGTTCACTATATCATACAGGAAAAGTACATTAATATGCCATACGGAAAATCTAACACACGTAAACAACCACTTAGCATTTTTAAGAACATATCTGACTTATTGATTAGCTTAAATACCTTTAGTAGAGTGAGGCACCCACACAGAGTGCATACATTCACTTACTTATCTGAACAAGTGCTTCTTGTGCTGATGAATGAGCAGATCTCGTCTTTATGTATCATGATGAAGATCAAACGTTCGAAAGCTTTCCCCTTTCCATTGGAATCCCTAAATCTTGACACAATTAAATTATTGCCAGGGTTCTTCAGATAAAGTGCACTCTGGAAAACAGCTCTGTAAAACCTTATTATACATTTACATTTACGGTGGGTGTTTGGTCTAAGTCTCTTTTCCTGAAGTTTGTGCTGTTGTTATTCTCACTCAATAGTGAGTGGGGTAGGGTTTGAGAACTTTTCTTAATTTCTGTTTTCCCTGGGAACACTGTACCCTTAACTAGTCTCAGTTGGCTTGTGTGTATGTTTTGAAAAATATGTACATTACCTTGTTAGATTTTTTTCTCACTGGAATATTTTATTGAAATTAGGAAATACCAATATATAATATCTAGTTTACGTAGATATGGTCCTAAACCTGAGAAAACAGTAATAAGAAATAATGCAGTTATGAAAAATGGAGGGAGAAATGTATCTAATCTAAAGCATAAGGAGCAAATGAAAGTGTTTTCCTTTTAGTCTTCTGTGAACATTTACATTACATGCATTACATCCAGGATTAGGAGGGTTTTAAAAGAAAAATGTCTTAGCTCTTTTTTGGTGAAACAATACAATAGGAAGTTCTGTGTTTAAAAGTTTTATAGTTTTCTCAGATACTTAGAAAATCCTAGTATTTTCTCTCTAAAGCAAAAACAGTATTTAAAATTCCTGCTTCCTTGTAGTACTTTCTAAGACCCTGGATGTTAAACAACTTTGGGTAAGGTTTTTGTTCATGCCCTCTCTGTGGATATCGTGTCCTTATTTCTTCAGTCATTCCTTCTGAACTGGGACTATCTAATAAGGCCAGTCATTCCATTTTTATTTTAGTTAATTTCCACAGATATATTTATAGACTGTCAGATAGTGTAGAATAATCTTGTCTCTGTTCTTTACTCTGTTTCCCTCCCTTTTGAAGATTTTAAACTGTTAACGTTTTCATGGAGAACTGTAAAATGTGAAGCTCTAAATATGCGCTCATTTTCATGCTTTTCTCTCTCATTTCCTACTGTCTTGACTACTTTGTTTCCCACCACAGTGAATATCTGGAACTGAAAGCATCATTTTTTCCCTAACCTCTTGTTGCCAGTCAAATCCAGAACCATTATTGGTTCTTGGCTTCCTTCTCATTACCCTTTACATTCTTCGTCTTAGACCTAGGAATTCACCACCCTCCTGCTTACAACATCATCTCTGATTAGTCAGCATGTGGTTTTAGTAGGTTTTGCTCCTGCCAGTTCCATACCATTCCCCAAACCAGCCTTAATCCATTCCTCTACACCCTTATTCCTGGAATACTTCAGAGGACGTTGCTATCCTCAAATCTGTGCTGTGTATTGTTACCAGATTAATCTTCCTAAAGCATTGCTTTCACTCTGTCACTCCCCTGCTTATGAACTTTAAGTGGTCCCACTTTGTAGATTGAAATTTGGAGTCTCTAGCCCCATACTCAAAGTTCTCTCATAAAGTTGTCCTAATTTACCATTTAGCCTTCTCTACTTGTCAGTAACAAAAATTCTTGTATTTCTGTCAAAATGGTTCCAGCATCCTGAGAATTCCTGCATTTGCACATCCTTCCAAACTTCATAGTATTTTCATTCTCTCCTTTGTGCCCAGTCATCTCTCTCCTATTTTTCTTTTTGCTCATCCAAAGCTTACGTTTTCTGAACTTGCAGCTCATGTCTTGTTTTCTCTGTAAAATCTTCCTGAACAGTATGGTCTACCGTGATCTCCCCCTCTTCTGAACCCCTGTTTTTCTTTGTCGCTTCTCACAAAACACTTTATGTGGTGTTTTGCTCTCTTGTTTTTAGTTGGATCTAGGCCCTATGTGGATAATTGAATTTTAAGTGTCAAGAGAGCAGGGACCATGTTATATTTCTTTGCATCTCTCTTATGGGCTAAGTACAATTCATTACAAATCTCAGATGATAAATTGATTTTTGCTCACTTATTCCACAAATATTAGCTGATTACCTAACTCAAATACCGTTGATAAAGAGTTAAACATAAGAGATATGGAATCTGCTTTCATGGACTTTACATTCAAGAAAGGGGAGAGAAATAGCCTGTAGCTAATTTAACAGTGCCTGTTTAAATACAGTTGAGGAATGTGGTTTGCCACTTTTTTGACAAGTGGGGAAAAAAAAAATCGCCTTTCCCCTCTCCTGTTATTTGTATGTATAATTTTTCTTATTTTAAAAATACATTTTAATGGAGTTAATTGCTCTTGTGAAATCACAGGTTTTCAAATGGTAAAACCTTGTTTTCTTCTAAATGTACATAATACTGATATACTCTTTAGCTAAATCAAGTAGACAAAATAATAGAATAATTCATACATTTTTGATAATAAATGATAGGAAATTTGTATATCGTTAATGTGGTAATGTAAACTGATGTAAAATAATTAAAAGATAATGAAAATATTAAAATTTTTTTAATGTTTATTTATTTTTGAGAGAGAGAGAGAAAGAGAGAGAGGAGAGGAGAGGAGAGGGAGAGGCAGAGAGAGAGGGAGACACAGAATCCGAAGGAGGCTTTAGGCTCTGAGCTGTCAGTACAGAGCCTGATGGGGGATTGAACCCATGAACTGCAAGATCATGACCCGAGTCGAAGTTGGGCACCCAACCCACTGAGCCACCCAGGTGCCCCAAAAATATTTTTAAAAGGAACATTTCCTAAACTCAAAACTATCAGAACTTCTTAGTTAATATTCTAAAGCTGTCTTTTGTAGGAAAACAAGTTTAAAGCAGAATACATTATTGGACACATTATTATTTTAACTTTAAGTGTTTCTTCCAGTGGCTTGAACAACATCATGTATTTCATAGGTAGGATTGTTTGAGATTCTAGTAACTATAGAAAGTTAATGTTAAAAGAATGGCAAAGTATGCATTGAAACAAAAAATTATTGTATTTGCAAATATAAAATCATAATTGACATAAATGTTATAGTTAGGAACATTATGAATGTAAATATGCCTTCTCTGTTCTCAGTCCTGTAATGCCATTCTTTGTCCAGTGGGAGATGAAGAGTGATGTTGAGACTGCTGTTTAACCTATTATAACAGCTTTAAAAAAATTAAATAGCGTTGATGTAAATATGAGGAGGGAAAAGAGTATTTATCTCCATTAAGTGACATAAAAAGCCACGGTAAGAATAACAGGCGGATGGGTGTGCATTAAGCAGTGAAATCTCTAAATTCAGATGCTAATTATAAGCACAAGGACAATTGCCTCCCACATACTTAACTGTTGTATATTTTCTTTAGTCAAAGTGTAATTCAGGTTTGTGAAGTGCTGAATATGGCTTTTAGTTTTTCATCCCCCTTAACATACATGTTAAAAAAGAAAAAAAAACAATAGAACCACTTCTGCTGGACTGTGATTTTGGCAGATATAGATAGAATATTAAACCAAATGCTACCAAGATCATTCACGTGATTGCTCTTGGATCGTCTTTATTGACTGCCTTACCTACTTCCCACTATTAAAAAGCAGATATTTAGTAGTAAAGTTAAAATTATTTAAGTATATTTGAGCACACATTCCTTGCTGTGGTGTCCCAAGGACTAATTTAAGGCTTAGATTGTGAAAAGATGTATTGGTACTGGCATTAAGAGTATATTTGTTTAGATTATTATCATTTTAAAAATTTATTTTGGTTATGGTCTCTGGCATCATGTCTTTAAAGTACAATACTGTTTTTTTTTCCATTATCTGAGAAAAAGAAATTTCCTCTGCATTTTCTACAGTAAATAGAAAATTTTCACCACTTTCATGGTGGTTTTGTAATGTGTTCATCAGTTGTTGAAAGGGTACAGAGTACGGAAACCCTGTTCTGAGAAGGGAGATTGCTTTTAAGTGTAGAATAGCAGGGAAAATGTTAAGAGTCTTAAATTATTTTTAAAACTTTGTTTTTAGAAATAGAAGTACAAAAAACCTTTTTGTAATTTTGCCACCTTTTTTTATTCTTAGGTATGCTTTTTATTTAGCTTTTAGTAACTTGTAATTTAAGATCTCAGTTATTAGGTGTATTTCTGCATTTTATATATCGCTCCCAGATGCTACAGTATTAGTTTTTATCACTGCATATTTTATGAAATGTCAGCCTTCTGTTGGCTGTTCACGCAGCATTGTTAGTGATCAAAGACACAACATAAAGGAGAAGAATCTAAACAGTTGGCTTATCTTTGTCCTTCATTGTGACAAAAATACTATAAAATCACTTTATTATAAAAAGCAAAATAAAGGCATCATCTAACATGCAGTGAAAGGATACATGTCATTGCTTTTGAGTGAAATAAAATCTTAAATATTTAATATCAAGAAAACCAGTTATAAAGAGAAATAATTTCTTATTTCACAAAGTTTTCCTTGGTGAGGAATGAGGGTAATATGTTGTATGTAATATTATACTTTGCTAATTGACAGTGTTATGCCTAGAAGAAGCCACACGGTTTTTTGACAACCTAAGAGGTTATTCGGTTTAAACCGAATCATTTTGTTACTCAAAATATATTTTAGAAAAGTGGTTATTATAGTTTTAGGATGTGCATTGTCTAAGTTGTATGTAATCTGGTTTATTATTTTCTCGAGTTGACTGACTTTGTAGTTTAAAACTTTATTCCACAGATTTAAAAATCCTTTTTTCTCTGGGTCAGTGATTTCAATATCAAGATAAAAGTATAGAACGGGAAAATATTCTCAAAGCCTGAAAGAAAATCTGTAAGAATAAAAATCTTGAATGATTTTGATCAGCTGTTGTGTATGCCCACCACAGCAGTTGGTTCAATCAATTTTATGTTTTGGGATGGTTTTATTAAAATGAGCTGCTGCTTTCAGTAAATCATTGAGAAAGATGCTGGCTTTATACATGTCTCTTTTTTGGTGGAGGCAGGGCAGTAATAGTTTCTCTTTGCAGCCTTGTAAGTCAGTGAGTCAGTGAGGTTGGGGGCAATCTGTCCACCATAGGAGTCAGTATGTTTCTGTGTCATCACTGTGGGCCTTTGGAAATAGAAGTAGAATGAGGATTTAGACCAAAACGTGATTATTTTACATGCACTTTTATGACTTTTGGCAGAAAGCTGCCATTTCTAAGAAAAATAATTGTCAGCAGGTAATAATGATTTTAGTATCTTTTTATTGTATACAATTTCTCTTTTTATAAATGAGTGAAAGCTTGTTTTCATATGGGAGAATTAGACCTTTGAAAAGCAGTTTGAAAGACAGAGCTGTTGGATACTTGTAATTTAGGGGCCTCCACTTTTTGTCCTGTGGTGCCCGAAACCCTCACCCAAAGTGTGGTCCATAGTTCAAAGGCAGTGGTGTTACCTGAGAGCTTGCTGAAAATGCCGAATATTGGGCTCAATCCCATGCCTACTAAGTCAACATCCGCATTGTTTTTAAGTTTATTTATTTATTTGGAGGTGGGGAGGGGCAGAGAGAGAGAGTCTCAGGCAGGCTCCATGCTCAGCACAGAGCCCACCATGGCAGGGCTCAGTCTCGGAAATCATGAGATCGTGACTTCAGCTGAAATCAAAAGTCGGATGCTTAACTGACTGAGCCACCCAGGCACCCCTCAACATCTGCATTTTTATCAAATTTTCATTTGTACGCCCATTAAAATTTGAGAAGCACTACTATATGCTTCTCAGGCAAAGCCTCTCATTTGCTCAGCGTATGTATGTTTTAATCGTGGGATGCTGATAGTGGAGTTGGTCATGTGCAGCAGGAGAGTTGGAGGAGGCAGTGTTAAACTCACATCAGAATTGGAGTTGGATCCTGAAGAAGGCAAATATTTAATCTAGATCTCACAGGGATTTAGTCTATAAGTAATTGCAATTAGAATCAGTTGCTACTTTGTATCATATGTGGGATGCCTCTCGTTACCCTACTAATGTTAAGCTGGTGGTTTCTTTCTAAGTGTCTTTATCACAGGCCAAATATTCTGATGTTTTCTCCCACTAACAGTGTAGTTGGCATTTCCAAAGTGTATTCTATGGTGTATTTTCCCCAGGAGATTCTCTAAATAAAAAGAGGTCAAATTTTGGAAAGCATCGTATACTTTCTTCCTATCTAGGAGAATCACAGTATACATTGATTTATATTAAAATATCTGAGAACCTGGTGTAGCTTAATTCAATTTTTCCAAATTAACTTGACCATAACATTTTTCCCTGTCCCCCCTTTTAAAAAGACTGCTATTAAAAAAAAAGAAATGAAAGACTACCATTATTCTTTTCCTTTAGCATATGCAAACTGGCTTGTCTCCAGTATTTATTCTCCTTGATGAAAATAAGAGATGAGGACAACTTTTGAAATTGTCATGGCGTTGCCACTTCAAACAGACTTTCCAGTATTGTTATTTAAGTGCTAAAGGTACTGGTACAACCCTTGTGTGCTGAAGGGGTTGAACGTGGCAGACATTTTTAGGGCTCGAATAACTGAGAAAGCATCTTTTAGAAAGTGAATGTTAACTAGATCCCAGTCAGATTTGGTGGGTAAATGGAAGGGAGGAAACAGAGCATTCCTAATGTTTGCTAGAATGAGGAAAACCATGAGCAATTGAACAAGTTAAACATTTGAGTTCAAGCAGTAAGAAAAAGTAAGTGGCTGGCTTAAAAAAATACTTCTAACTAGGAATAAATTCAGACTTAGAGAAGAGCTGTAGGAGTAGGAAGAGTATATATTCTTTTCCCCAGATTCACCTACTGTTAAGATTTTACTGCATTGGCTTTATCATTCGGATATTTTTCTCTCCCTTCTCCCTCAAATGCCTCCCTCCCACAGTTCCCCCCCCCCCCCCGAACCCTTTGAACAGAGATTGCAGAGATTGATGCACCATCCTAAAAGTGTATCAGCATGTATTTCCTAAGAGTAGGGATATTTTCTTCCATAACTATAGTATAATGAACAGCTTTGGTAAAGTTAACATGGGTATAATACTGTTATCTAACCTACCATCCATATTCCACATTTGTCAGATGACCCAATAATATTTTTATAGCATTTTCCCTCTTCAATAAGAATCCTGTCTAGGATCAGTTATTGCACTTGGTTGTCATGTCTCTTTAGCCTTCTTTAATCTGAAATGGTTCCATGCCCCTTGAGTTTTATGACACTGACATTTTTTAATAATATGGTCCTTCATTTGTCTATCACTCTTCATTTGGGATTGTCTCCTGTTTCCTCATGATTAGATTCAGGTTGTATATTCCACCCAGAATACCACGTAGATGATGTTATGTCCTTCTCAGGACATCACATCTGGAGGCATATTGGTGATGGTAATTTTTATCATTTGGTCAGACTGTTGTCAGATTTCTCTACTCTAGAGTTACAGTTTTTTCTCTTGCAACTAATAAGCAGTCTGTGGGGAAACACTTTAAGATCATGCAAATATCCTGCTCCTCATCAAAATTTCTGCCTAGATTTAGCATCTATTGATGATTCTTCCCTGGTACAGTTCTTTCTATAATGGTTACAAACTGCTGATTTTCCAGTTCCAGCCCTCCTTCCAGTCAACATCAGCATTCTGATGAACGCAAAATCTATGCTGATGGACTGACTGATTTACAGTTGACCCTTGAACATTGTGGGTTTAAACTGTGTGGGTCCACTTATATGTGGATTTTTTCCCCATAAATACAGCACAGTGCTGTAAGTGTATTTTCTCTTCCTTCTGATTTTTGTAATATTTTCTTTTCTCTAGCTTAATTTTAAGAATATAGTGTATAATACATATACAGAATATGTGTTAATCGACTGTTTATGTTATCAGTAAGGCTCTAGTCAACAGTAGGCTATTGGTAATTAAGTTTTTGGGGAGGCAAAGTTAATATGTGGACTTCTGACTCTGTGGGATGTTGGTGCCCTTGACCCCTGCATTGTTCAAGGGTCAACTATATTTATTCATTCAATCATTTATTCATTCAATCATTTATCATTGGTATGAGCTTATGGATATCTATTCTTTTCAATGCTTTATAATTCACTACTGAGTTATAAATTTTCCAGGTTTGGTTGGTGAAAGTAGATAGAAATGTTGACCGAGAAAAGAGGCTGAGCTAAAATAAAACAAAAGCATTTATATGAGGTCTCAGAATTGCAATTCAGGGAACACAGATTTGGGCAGCAGCCCAAATAGTGTCTGTCCCTGCACCCTCCCACCCCCACCCCAGAACAAAAGTCAAGGGTTTTTAAAGACAAAATGGAATGCTTGTATTTTTTTCTTTTAACAAAAAATTTTGATTAATGTTGGCAGCAGAAAATTAATCTTGGCTGAATTTAATTGGTTAAGGCTATCACCAAGCAAAGTTTCTTACTTTAGCAAATTTCAGGCTGAGTCCTTGGAATATTTGCAGTTTGGCCCAGTTCAAAAGTTCATGGTTCTACCTGGTGAAGACATGCGTGAGGCCCATGTCTTTATTAGGCACTTGGCTCTGTTTAAAAACCCCCTGATGTAAGTGACTCCATTTTATTTTACCTTTCTTTTTTTTTTTAATGTTTATTTCTTATTTATTTATTGAGAGAGAGAAAGAGAGAGAGAGAGAGAGAAAGAGAGAGAGAGAGAATGAATGTATGTGGGGAAGGGGCAGAGGTGGGGGGTGGGGGGAGAGAGAATCCCAAGCAGGCTCTGAGTGATCAGCATAGAGCTCCATGTGGGTCTTGAACTCACAAACCATGAGATCATGACCTGAGCTGAAATCAAGAGTTGGATGATGCTTAACCGACTGAGCCACCCAGAGGCCCATATTTTACCTTTTACAGCATTCCCCTGTCACATTATTATCTTAAAATTTTTTTTTGGTTAATGTTTGTTTATTTTTGAGAGAGAGACAGAGTGCGAGTGGGGGAAGGGCAGAAAGAGAGGGAGACACAGAATCCGAAGCAGGCTCCGGGCTCTGAGTCGTGAGCACAGATCCTGATGCGGGGCTTGAACTCACCAACCGTGAGATCATGATCTGAACTGAAGTTGGACGCTTAACTGACTGAGCCATCCAGGCGCCCTACCCATCACATTATTTTTTTAATTTTTAAAAATATTTTTATTTCTGAGCACACAAACAGGGGAGAGGGGCAGAGAGAGAAAAATCTTACGCAGGCTCAATATTCAGTGCAGAGTCAGATGTGGGGTTCAATCCCCCCATGCGACCTGAGCCAAAATCAAGAGTTGATGCTCAGGGTTCCTGCGTGGCTCATTCAGTTAAGCTCCCAACTCTTGGTTTAAGCTCAGGTCATGATCTCATGGTTCATGAGTTTGAGCCCCATGTCAGGCTCTGCACTGACAGTGTGGAGGCTGCTTGTGAGTCTGTCTCTCTCCCCCTTTCTCTCTGCCCCTCCCTGCCCCCCTCCGCCATAAATAAATAAATAAAAAGAAAGAAAAGAAACAAAAAGAAAGGGAAAGAAAGAAAAAGAAGGAAAGAAGAAAGAAAAAGAAAGAAAGAAAAAGAGTTGATGCTCAGCAGACTAAGCCACCCAGGTGCCCCTCCCCTATCACATTTTTGAGTGGTTTCTTACTTTCGGGCAAAACAGATTGTCACAGAATCTTTATCTTTTCTGTCACAGTTCTGGGCAGCCATTTCTCTGAAGAGTCCTGGTTTTAGTGGGGGAATGTTATTAGAGATCAAGATCTGGGAACTATTGTGCTGGTTGCTACTGGATGGTGCTCATCTCTATAGGATCTTGGCTTTTAGGCCATGAGGACAGAAAGAGGACAGAGCTAGGAAATAAGGGTTATATATATATGTACACATGTACATTGATGGGTAAATGTATACATACATTCATACTGATAAACATATATTACATACTTTAGA
Source organism: Prionailurus viverrinus (assembly GCF_022837055.1). Taxonomy (NCBI): domain Eukaryota; kingdom Metazoa; phylum Chordata; class Mammalia; order Carnivora; family Felidae; genus Prionailurus; species Prionailurus viverrinus. Next base: position 24,130,174 of record NC_062569.1, read on the forward strand.
AATCATTAGGTCACACCAGTGTCTCTAATTCTAATCTATCTCCACAGGGTTCTTTCTTGCCTTCCATCTTTCCATATTTGTATGTCTCTTCTTTTATCGTGAGAACATTGGCTTCCGACAGCATCAACACATTAACTTACTTGTGCAGCTCAATAATACATCTGAAATAGTTTCAGAATTGGTTCATTATACCACTACAATGAACAAATCTACCAAAAAGAATTCAAGATTTGTTTGAAGTACTCTCTCCTCACCCCACTGAATTCTGTGAGTATATTTAATCAAATGCTGTACTCCTAATTACTTGCATTACTTCTTTCTTTTTTTTATCCCTTAAGGATGGATATAGTATTAATTTGAAATACAGTTTAATTCACTCATTTTACTTTGCTGTCAGCTTTTGCATATTTTCTGTCTTTATATCATTGCTAATTTAATTATTTTGAATAGGTAGAAAGTGATGATTTACTTTTCCAAAAGGTAAAGTTTTATGAAAAGGTATACTCAGAAAAGTGTCACTTTATTTCCCTCATTCCACCGCATCCTTTGTTAGGTATCCAACGTTACTGTTTTTTAGTTCATCATTCCTTTTATAAAGATAAGCAGATACATTTTCTTATTTTTTTTCTTATTTCCTCTTTCTTATGAAACACAGCATAGTATATATGTCCTTTTGCAATTTACTTTTTTCATTTATCTATATCTTCTAAATTTTTTTTTAATGTTTATTTATTTTTGAGACAGAGAGCGACAGAGCATGAATGGGGGAGGGGCAGAGAGAGAGGGAGACACAGAATCAGAAGCAGGCTCCAGGCTCTGAGCCATCAGCCCAGAGCCCGACGCGGGGCTCGAACTCACGAACCGTGAGATCGTGACCTGAGTCGAAGTCGGACGCTCAACCGACTGAGCCACCCAGGCGCCCCTACCTATATCTTTTAAAAATCACTCCATATCACCTTATAGAGATCTTCCTCTTTAATTTTTTGCATATGCTTACTACTTTATTGTGTGTACGTATGTAATGTAGTTTATTCAACCGATCTCTTATACTTGGGCGCTTAAATAATCTCCATTAGCTTGAAATTGCAAATAATGCAGTAGTGAATAACCTTGTGCCTATGTATTTTCACATTGTTTCAGGTTTATCTTCAGGGTAAATTCCTTGAAGTGGGATTGCTTGCTTTTCAAAGGATAAATGCTTATGTAATTTTATTAGATATATGCCCAATTCTTCTGTAGCATTTTGCATTTCCACTACTAGTGTATGGGAGTGCCTGTCTTTCCACAGCCTTGCCAACAGAGTAAACTGTAAAACTTTTGAATTTTTACTGATTTGAAATATGAGAGATGGTGTCTCAGTGTCCATTTAATTTGTTGTGTTCATCTTAGGGGTGGAGTTGAATGTCTTTTCATATGTTTAAGAGCTGCTTTATATGGGATATTTGGTTTTTTCCCCTCAGTTTTGAATGCTCTTTGTAGTGATATTAGCCATTTATATTTATCAGTGATAAGTCTTGCAAAAAAATGTTTTCTCCTCATTTGTCATCTTTCTTTTTCTTTTGCTTGTGTTTTTCTTGTAGTATAAAGGTTTCATATTTGGATTTTAGTTCTAGTAACGAAGGCTCTTTTTAAATGATTTCCCAGGTTATAGGAGGAATTTAGTGATTCTTTTTTACTTGTATAGTTCCCTTTGTTACATTTAAGTCTCTGGTTTATTTGGAGTTGGGCTCAGTGTGAGAAATAGATGGATTTTTTACACCCCCCCCCCCCCCCGCAAATGTGTATCCATTTGTTAAAAAGACCATTCTTGTACCAGTGTTTTGTGATATCACCTTTATGATAGCCGAATCTATTTCTGCACTTTCCTACTCTGTTTCATTGGTCTCTCTGACTATTCATGCAGCAATACCACACTGTTCTCATTACAGAGGCTTTGTCATGTGTTTTAATTTCTGTGGTATTTTTTTAATTAAAAAATGTTTAATGTGTTTATTATTTATTTTTGAGGGAGACACAGAGTGTGAGTGGGAGAGGGGTTCAGAAAGAAGGGGAGACACAGAATTTGAAGCAGGCTCCGGGCTTCTTGCTGTCAGCACAGAGCCTGTTGTAGGGCTTGAACTCATGAACGGTGAGATCATGACCTAGGCTGAAGTCACATGCTTAACCGACTGAGCCTCCCAGGTAGCCCAATGTATGTAGTATGTTTTAACAAGGTTTCCCATATATATTTCTTTTCAGTATTTCCTAGACGTTCTTGAATGTTTCTTTTCTACTTGATCTTCAGTATCAAGTTGTCTAGCTCCACAGAAAAGTCAATCATATTTTTGGGGGGCTCAAATTATATTTATAATTTTATGGTGTATTGATATTGAGATGTCCCAATCAGTGACAAAGTATTTATTTTCAGTTGTTCAGGACTACTGTTGTCTCTTTTAAGAGTGTGTATTTTTCTTGATGTGGGTTTTGAACATTTCAATTTATTCTTATTTAATCTTTTTTTACTATTTTACTACTGTTTTAAGTGTGGTTTTCTCATCCATTATATATTCTATCTGGTTTTATTTGTGTATGTGAGTGTTACTGATGTTTTCATGTTTATTTTATATCCTGCTCCCTTGGTAAAATCTTTTGTTCTTGAGTTTTGTCATTGATTTTCTAGGATTTTCCAGGTATTCATCAGGATATCTGCAGATAGTTTTAGTTCTTCTTTGCCAGTTGTTCTCCCTACAATCTTTGTCTGTAATAGTTTTGTTTCTTCTTTTCCAATTCTTGGTTTTTATACTTCTAATGGCTTCCTCTAGTCTTATTTTATCGACTAACATGTCCAGAAAAAAAGTAGTAGTGGTCCTAGTGGGTATCCTTGCCTTATTCCTTACCTAGTGGGCAGAGTAACACTGAGAGCTAGCAGCGGGAGAAAAGATAGATCTGCGCAAGGTAATAATGCACAGTTCGAAATGCTTTACAGGCAGTACGTGTATTGTCATATACGGTTCTCAATAGTATTTCTCTTCCCTTTCATGGCTAAATATTTTGAAGGCGTTGTCTCTACCTTTCACCTTCATTGCTTTACCTTCCATTCTCATCCTTTAAACAATTCCATTCTGGTTATTCCATTGTTAAAACCAAGACCGCTGATGAGACCCCTTTGTTACTCAATCTAATGGATTTATTTTCTCTTTATCTTACTTGCTTGTTTTTCCTCTTAGTGGCTTTCAACATTGCAGACCCTGCCTTCTTCTGAATGTATTTTCTCCCCTTACTTTTTGTTAAATCACATTCTTCTGGTTGTTCTTTTTCAATCTCCTAGCTCTTCTCTACTCGGCTTCTGACCGCCTCTTCTTTCTGACATCCTGGGCTGCCTCTTTCAAAATTCGATTCTGTCTTCTTTTTGAACTATGTTAGTTTTCTAAGCAAACTTGTGGCCTAAGTTATCATCTATATTACAGCTATTCTGAGACTAACATTCTTTTTTCTGTTTTAAGTTTATTTATTTATTGGGCACCTGGGTGGTTCAGTCGGTTTAGCGTCCGACTTTGGCTCAGGTCATGATCTCACAGTTCGTGAGTTCGAGCCGCCTCAGGCTCTGTGCTGACATCTCAGGGCCTAGAGCCTGCTTCGGATTCTGTGTCTCCCTCCCCTCAGCTCCTCCCCTGCTCACACTCTGTCTCTCTCTCAACATAAACAAAGATTAAAAGAAAAGTTTATTTATTTATTTTGAGAAGGAGGGAGAGAACGAGAGCGAGCAGGGGAGGGGCAGAGAGGGGGGGGGGGGGAGGAGAGAGAGAGAATCCCAAGCAAGCTCGGCATCAGCGTGGAGCCCCATATAGGGTTTAGACTCATGAACTGTGAGATCATGACCTGAGCTGAAGTCAGACACTTCCCCGACTGAGACACACAGGTACCCACTGAGAGTAAAATTTCTACTCTACATCTGTCTTCGGAGATGGAGATCTACATGTTCACCTGCCAACCTGGTCAGTGTCCACTTTGGGATGTCAAAGTCACTTCACAGTATAAGTTCTAACCCTCTCCTCAAATGCTCCCAGTTTTAAGTGACCAGTACCATGTATCTTACTGTATTAAGTAGAAACCTGAGGATCATCCTGATTCTTGTTTGTCACTCATCTTTATCCATTGTATTGTCAGGTTTTGTTGAATTTATGTCTCTACTCCTTCCAGTTTGCTCTAGCCTAAAGGAAAGGTAGACCCTGTCAACCAGAAGAAACGTCATGAGTAAAGAATAGAGATGTTATATTTGGTAGAATACATAAGTAAGATTAGAAGTAAGGTGAAGGATACCACTTACAGTCATAAGAAATTTGGGTAGTCATTGGGTGAGATGATTAGATTACTTTGCAGGACATAGTAAGTCTGAAAAAAGGAAGGGAAGGGACTGCAGGTGGGAGACTAGTTAGGAAGCTAACAGCTTTAGCAGCTTTGTTAAGAGATACTAAGTGCTTATATTAAAGTATGACACTGGAGAATAAAACGAGACAGATTTGATAGATACCACATTGCTACTCAGTAAAATAGAGCAACAACATGGATCTGAAGATGCGAAACAAAATTATCAAACTCTCAAGATTTCCTTAGAAGGCGATGAAGGTGGGGGCACCTGGGTGGCTCAGTCGGTTGAGCGTCCAACTTTGGCTCAGGTCACGATCTCACGGTGTGTGAGTTTGAGTCGCATGTCGGGCTCTGTGCTGACAGCTCAGAGCCTGGAACCTGCTTTGGATTCTGTGTCTCCCTCAAAAATGAATAAACCTTAAAAAAAAGTTTAATAAAAAAAAATAAAGAAGGTGATGAAGGGTGGAGTAGTAGAAAGTTTTGGAGAAACATGATGAGTTCTGTGATAAAGTATGCATAAGGTGTTGATACGGACTAACAATCAGGTGGAGAAAAACAGGGAATGATTGGAGATGGTGAGTAGGTTTCTTCTTCAGTGCTCGCTTCATCTGGTAGTATAGTGACTGTCCAGAGCAGTGTCGAGAAGTCATTTGAGGCAGCATCCAACCTATTGGCAATGTGTGTCTACTTTGGCTGATATGTACATGTGAGCATGGTCTAGGTTTTGGAATCCAAGTCAGAACTAGAGACATGGGGACAGAAGATAATGGTTGAAGACAGGAAATTTGAATGAGATGTTAAGCTAACCACCCCCCCCCCCAACACACAAAAGAAATTTCTTTCTTTTTTTCTGAGAAGGGAACCAGCCAAAGGAAACATAGATCTTGAAGAACCCTTATGTTAATTAGGTGGCAGCATCAGAAAAAGGGTCAGACCTGATGGATTTGTTGTTGGGAAAACAATGATAGAAACACGGCAAAGAGAGAATTTTAGGAAGGAGATCCTGGTTATTAGGGCTGTAGAGAAATCAAGGAGTGTAAAGACTTGGGAAAGGACATTACATTTGGACCATTGAGAGAACAATTTCAGTAATTCAAAATGGCAAGAGCTCTATAAAAAGGAATTTGTACTTTTATAAAGATAATGTTGAAGAAAAATGTCCCATTTGAAAAGTTAAATAGTCATGTAATGCTAGTACTGTATTTTGCTAGACTTTGAAAAAAATTATAAAGTATGAACTGAGTGATAATTTGAAAAAAACAAACCCATCATGGATTAGAAACTGAATTAGAGATAGGAAATGAGAAAAGTATAGTGAGGCCCACAAATGAAGTTATATATGGAAACAGTGGGAATTTTCTGGAAGCATGTGGTAAATAATATGTTCCAGATTTTTGCATGATACTGTGGTCTAGGAAGCAAAATGCCAGTAAGGCAAATGGTAAGAAATAAATGTAGGAATACCGCTGAAGGCTACACGGCTGAGCAGGGACCTGGCAAAGTCCTCTTAATTTTGGCAACTGCAAAGTGATCCTTTAAGTAAATTGAACTTTGTTTTGCTAAGAATAATGAGTTGTGATTGGTTTATTCTGATATAGGAAAGAAATAGGATATATTGGAGACATTTTAGGGTATACTTAGAGATATTGGCCCACTCTGATGTGGCCAAAGACTAGCAACTAAAAAGGATATTTAAAAAAAATTTTTTTTAATGTTTATTTATTTTTGAGACAGAGAGAGACAGAGCATGAACGGGGGAGGGTCAGAGAGAGGGAGACACAGAATCCAAAACAGGCTCCAGGCTCTGAGCTGTCAGCACAGAGCCCGACGCGGGGCTTGAACTCATGGATTGTGAGATCATGACCTGAGCCGAAGTCGGCCGCTTAACCGACTGAGCCACCCGGGCGCCCCTAAAAAGGACATTTTAATTACAGAAGTCTTAGAATAGAAAGCAATGGAAATGTAACAGATCTGAGAAGGGAGGTACACTATTCTACTGGTAAGTCTTAGCATTTAATATATCATGTGGTTTTTGTTGGCCACTCCATTAATGAAGACTTAAGCCAACATTCGAGCACACAAAAAGGGAAAGAGATAATCATGGATTAGGGAAAGTGGATGTATTAAATCAAAATCAGAAAGCTTATTTTTGTGTATATCCAGAAAACATTCTGAATTCTCTTATTAAAATTTTATAAAATGTCTGTAGATCCTCTCGGTTCTTTTAAGTTGACTATTGTATCTGAAAAAAATGACAACTTTGTTTTCTTCCTTTTTACTCATTATGCCTTTTCTTACTGATTTGTTTTACTATTCTATTTTGAAGTTTTAGTACAGTCTTGAGTAAAAGTGGTAATAGTGGGCATCTGTCTTATTCTTTTTTAAAGGCTAATGCTTCTGATGTGCCACCATTATGTATTATGTTTGCTATAGATTTTTGGGAAGATGCATTTCATTCACTTCATCACTTTAAGGTGGTTTTTTTCTAGCTAAATTTTGTGTTTAATTTTTAAAATCATTAATGCCATTAAATATTACAAAAATACTGTTTTCTGTATAGTTTTACTGTTAGTGGGTTGCATAATATGCAGTATTATAGGAAACTCCCAGTAAACATCATAAACAAAAAGACTGTTAGTCTATTCTTAAAGATATGAGAAGTCATTTTTCTCTTTGATTATCATAGGTCCGATAGGCTGTGGTACTGATTGCAGCTCTTCAGAAGTCAGCAGGAATGAAATTGAATTGGGGACTGAGAGAGTCAGCTATGAATTTGCAGATGTACTAAAACTTCTTTTTTTTTTTTTTTGACTTTGAGTAACCTTGGTTTCTTTTCCTTGATAATCTCTGATAACTGCAGATTTCATACATAAAAAAGAAAATATTTGTAGTTAGATGCTGGTATGTTATTAATTGGAATGAGTACAGAAAGATTGAGAATGTGGTTTCAATGTTACATGTGACCACAGGTCATTATGTAAAACTTGAAAATGGATTAAATTTCTATTCATCTTTATTCACTACCATCTATGGAATTTTTTAATAGTGCAAACTAGGTGTTATTGAGAAAATATTTTAAATTACCATTTGTATTAATGGGTTATAATTACCTCAATCTGACAATACTCTTCTAAATAGCTTGCAAATAATGAAAGTTAAAAAAAACCACATTACTTTCTTTTTTAATTTTTTTTAACATTTATTTATTTTTGGTAGAGAGAGACAGAGCACAAGTGGGGGAGGGGCATAGAGAGAAGGAGACACAAAATCCGAAGCAGGCTCCAGGCCCTGAGCTGTCAGCACAGAGTCCGACGCGGCGCTCGAACTCACAAACTGTGAGATCATGACCTGAGGCGAAGTCGGATGCTTAACCGACTGAGCCACCCAGGTGCCCCAACACATATTACTTTTTAAATAGTTACCTGACTATTTAGATAACTTCTCTTCTCTGGGATATTGTCTGTACATTACACTTGAAAAAGATATTCTGGAAAATACCTGATTTTAATCTAATACTGGCAGCTTTTGCATGGTTAATCATTCTCTTGGATAAAAGTTTGTTTTATCCGAAGCTATTGGTGTGTATTGAGATCCTTCTTTGATTTGCTAGTTTTGGGTTATTTTGTTGTTGTTGTTGTTTAGTATAAAAATGACTTGTTTGTCAAAGTGTCTTTTTGAATTTTCACAAAAAGATTTTTTAAATGTGTGAGTTCTGAACCCTTGTAAAGGTGTATTACTATGAAGTGCTGTGTTTAACTTGTGTCTTCTGAAGGACATTCTCTCACATTTAATTATATTAAATTAAACATTTCTTATGCTGATTCTTTTTATTTCATTTGTACATTCCAAAAATTATATAAAAATTTCCATACAAATTAATACTAATCATAATTTTCCTTACTAAAATACCTTTATGGTCCCTTATTTTACATTAATTATAATATTCTCATGTTTCATATATCCTAGATAACCAAAGATTTGAGTAAATAATAATAAGGTAAGAACATTTGAAGAAAATTAGACTGTGTTAAGCAGTTTATGACTGACCTTATGGTGAAAGAGGCAGACTAGTGGGCAGTGGGGTAGTGATGGGAGAGGAGACCTATTTTTCTTGTGTTCTAGTCCATCACAATTTAGAAGAAAGAGACTCAAGATAAATGTGCCTACAATTACAGAGCAGGCTGATACGATTTATCATTTTTTCAGAGTATAATACAGTAGTCACAATAATTTGGTGAATGATCTTCATCTTTGTGTGAAGAAGTCTATTCAGTATCACGAAAACATCTATTATTACACAAAGCATAAATATAATTTCTGTATTGCATTATTAGAGGTTAACAAAGCCCTTTTTTTCGTTTTTGTTTTTGTTTGTTTTGTTTTGCTTAACTCACAGAAACCTCACAAGATTTGTTTGTTACCATTGAGCATGTTACTGTATATATTTAGTATTTACTGTTATACCCCGCACCCCCCCAAATGAAGCACACTTTCCTGATGTTTAATCACAGAAATTGATAAAATGAACCCTCACATATGGTAAATTTTGTTTCCTTACATGGGCAAATATTCTGGTTACTGAATATTGTTTTCTTGCCCAAACAAACTCTTCTGGGCATAATTTAAGCTCTGTGGGATAAGTAAAATGGTACTTTAAGTTCTAAAAATCAGAAGTGCTGTTGAGAATTCTGGTTACTAAAAATGCCAGGTAAACTAGACATTTATATATATCTAATTCAGTATACTACTTATAATTGAGTCTTGCTGATACTTGAAGTCCTGAAAAGTTCTAGGATTTTCTGATATACATGGTCCTTAGAGTGTTAGAAATTTGCTTGTTGTGTGTTTAGATTGTATGGTTTTCTAAAAGTATTTAGTATTCTGTGATTATTATTTGTTGTGGTTTAAGAGCTTGTCTCCTTTAATAAGTCAAGTTAATGAGTAATTCATTCCTGCAAAGATACACTGAGTTGATTGTTTTTTATTGAAGAATAATTGACATATAGTACTATTAGTTTCAGGTGTACAGTATATTGATTTGATATCTATATGCATTGTGAAATGGTCATCACTAAGTGTAGTTACCACCTGTCACCATACAAAATTGTTACAATGTTAGTAACTGTATTCTCTATGTTGTATATTATATCCCTGTGTCTTTATTGATTTTATAACTGGAAGACCGTACCTCTTAATCCTCTTCACTTATTTTGCTCATTTCCCCCCTCCTCCGTTCCCTGCCCAGCAACCTTCAGTTTCTTTTCTGCATCTGAGTCTGTTTCTGTTTTGTTTGTTCATTAAAAAAATTTTTTTCCACATATACACGAAGTCATATGCTATTTGTGTTTCTCTGTCTGATTTATTTCACTTAGCGTAATACCCTTGAGGTCCATCCATATTGTAAATGGGAAGATTTCATTTTTTCATGACTGAATAATATTGCATTGTGTGTCTGTGTGTCTGTGTGTGTGTGCACACCACATCTTCTTTATCCATTTATCTATCCGTGCACATTTAGATTGCGTCCATGTCTTGGCTATCGTAAGTAATGCTGCTGTGAACATAGGGGAGCATATGTGTTTTTGAACTAGAATTTTCATTTTCTTTGGGTAAATACCTAGAAGTGGATTTGCTGGATTGTATGGTAGTCCTCTATTTTCAATTTTTTAGAGACCTCCTTACTGTTTTCCATTGTGGCAACACCACTTTACATTCCCACCAGTGGTGCACAAAGTTTCTTTTTTCTCCACATCCTTACCAACACTTGTTACTTCTTTTCCTTTTGAGACTAGTCATTCTGACAGGTGTGAGGTGATGGCTCATTGTGGTTTTGATTTGCATTTCCCTGATGGTTAGTCATATTGAGCATCTTTTCATGGGCTTGTTGGCCATCTATGTATGTTCTTTGAAAAAATGTGTATTCTGGTCCTCTGTCCATTTCTAATTGTTTGTTTCTTGATTCTGGGTTTTATAACTTTGTATATTTTGTATGTTATCCCTTATTGAATATATTACTTGCAAATATCTTCCCCCATTGAGGAGGTTGCCTTTTCATTTTGTTGATGTTTTTCTTCACTATGCAAAAGTTTTTTAGTTTGATATAATCCCATATTTGTTTATTAAAAATTGTTTTTTAATGTTTTTATTTATTTTTGGGACAGAGCATGAGCGGGGGAGGGGCAGAGAGAGAGGGAGACACAGAATCCGAAGCAGGCTCCAGGCTCTGAGCTGTAAGCACAGAGCCTAACGCGGGGCTCAAACTCATGGACTGTGAGATCATGACCTGAGCTGAAGTCAGACACTCAATCGACTGAGCCATCCAGGCGCCCCAGGGAGGCTATTTATTTTTGCTTTTGTTGTCCTTGCCTGAAGAGACAGATGAAAAATATTGCTGAGGTGACTGTCAAAGAGCTTACTGCCTATGTTTTCTTGTAGAAGTTTTATGGTTTCAGGTGTTACCTTTAATCTGTTTTGAGTTGGATTTTGTAGGTGGTGTAAGAAAGTGATCCTTTTTTTTTTTTTTTTTTTTTTTGCATGGAGCTGTCCAGTTTTTCCAGCACTATTTATTGAAAAGACTATCTTTTCCCCACTGTGTATTCTTGCCTCTTTTGTCATACACTAATTGACCATATAAACATGAGGTTATATTTGGACTCTCTATTCCATTGAGCCTTGTTTCTGTTTTTATGCCAGTACCATACTGTTTTGATTACTAGAGCTTTGTAGTATAGTTTGTAGTATAGTTTGAAATTTAGGAACATATCCTAAATTTTGGCTACTTTGGGTCTTTGTAGTTCCATACAAACTTTAGGATTATTTGTTCTTTCTGTGAAAAATGCCATTGTAATTTTGATATAATTTGCATTGAATCTGTAGATTGCTTTGGATAGTATGGGCATTTCAAGAATATTAATTCTTATCCATGAGCATACTATATCTTTCCAATTATTTGTGTTGTCTTCAATTTTTTTTCATCATTGTCATATAGTTTTCAACATACAGCTCTTTCACTTCCTTGGTTAAATTTATTCCTTTGTGTTTTATTCTTTTTTGATGCAATTGTAAATGGGACTGTTTTATTAATTTCTCTTTCTCATAGTTTGTTAGTAGTGTATAGAAATGCAACAGATCTCTGTTATGTTGACTTTGTATCTTGCAACGTTCCTGCACTCATTTATTCTAGTAGTCTTTGGGTACAGGCTTTAGGGACTTCTATTTATTGTATCATGTCATGAGTGAACAGTAAGTTTTATATCTTCCTTTCCAATTTGGATGCCTTTTAGTTTTTTTCCTTGCCTAGTTGCTGTGGCTACGACTTTCAACACTATGTTGAATAAAAGTGGTGAAAGTGGGCATTCTTGTCTTGTTCCTGATCTTACAGGAAAAGCTTTCAGCTTTTCACCATTGAGTAAGATGTTATATGTGGCCTTTATTATGTTGAGGTACATTCCCTCTGTTTACACTTTGTTGAGAGATTTTATCATAAATGGATATTGAATTATGTGAAGTGCTTTTTATGCATCTTTCAAGATGATCATATGATGTTTATCCTTCCTATTGTTAATATGGTGTAGAACATTGATTTGTGGATGTCGAACCATTATGAGATCCCTGGAATACAGCCCATTTGATCATGATATATGATCCTTTAACTGTATTATTAAATTTGGCTTGCTAATATCTTTTTGAGGATTTTTGCATATATGTTCACCAGTGATATTGGCCTGCAGTTTTCTTTCTTGTAGTGTCTTTGTCTGGTTTAGGTCATGGTAATGCTGGCCTTATAAAATGAGCTTGATAGCATTCCTTTCTTTTCAATTTTTTGGGATAGTTTGAAAAAGATAGGTATCAACTCTTCTTTAAATGTTTGGTAAAATTCACCTATGAAGCCTTCTTGTCCTGGACTTTTGTTTGTTGGGTGTTTTTTGATTATTGATCCAACCTCCTTACTAGTAAATACTTATCTTCAGATTTTCAGTTTTCTTTCTGATTCAGTCTTAGAAGATTGTGTTTCTAGGAATTTATTCATTTCCTCTAGGTTGTCCAGTTTTTTGCTCTGTAATTTTTCATGGTAATATATTTCTGTGATATTGGTTGTAAATTCTCTTTCATTACTGATTTTATTTGGGCTTTCTGTCTGTCTGTCTGTCTGTCTGTCTGTCTGTCTGTCTTTTTTTAGGATGAGTCTTGCTAAAGGTTTATAAATTTTGTTTGTCTTTTCAAGGATTATCCCACCAAGTTTAAATTATGCCCAGAAGGGTTTATCTTTTCTAAGAATCAGCTCTTAGTTTTATTAATCTTTTTTACTTTTTATTTTACTCTCTATTTTTTTCTGCTCTGATCTTTATCATTTCCTTCCTTCCTCTAACTTTGGACTTTGTTCCTTTTCCTAGTTTCTTTAGGTATAAGGTCCGATTTCTGCTGTAGATTTTTCTTCTTTATGGAGGTGGACTTGTATTGCTAGACACTTCTGTCTTAAAATTGTGTTTGCTGTTTCCTGTTGGTTTTGGAGCAGTGTGTTTCCATTTTTGTTTCTTTTAAGATATTACAAATTTTTTTAATGTTTATTTTTGAGAGCAAGAGAAAGAGAGAGAGACAGAGAGGGGGAGCATGAGCGAGGGAGGGGCAGAGAGAGGGAGACACAGAATCCGAAGCAGGCGTCAGGCTCTGAGATGTCAGCACAGAGTCCGACGCGGGGCTCGAACTCAGGAATGGTGAGATCATGACCTGATGTGAAGTCAGATGCTTAACCAACTGAGCCACCCAGACACCCTGTCTTAAGATATTTATTGATTTCCTCTTTGATTTCTTTCTTGACTCATTAGTTATTTAGTAGCATGTTGTGTAGTCTCCATGTGTTGTTTGTTTTTTCTCCAGTTTTCTTTTTTTCCTCCATTTTTCTTCTTACAGTTATTTCTAGTATCATACCATTGTGGTCAGAAGAGATGCTTGGTATATTAGTCTTCTTTCAAATTCAAATTGTTTTGAGAGTTGTTTTGTGGCTTAATGTGATAATATTCTGAAGAATGGTCCATGTGCACTTGAGAAGAATGTATATTCTGCTGGTTTTAGATGGAATGTTCTGTATATATCTGTTTGGTGTATCTCACCTAATGTTTGTTCAAGGCCAGTGCTGTTTTTTTTTTTAAATTTTTTCTTTAATGTTTATTTATTTTTGAGACAGAGAGAGACAGAGTGCAAGTGGGGGAGGGGCAGAGAGAGAGGGAGACATAGAATCTGAAACAGGCTCCAGGCTCTGAGCTGTCAGCACAGAGCCCGACGTGGGGCTCGAACCCATGAACTGCGAGATCATGACCTGAGCCGAAGTCGGACGCTTAACCGACTGAGCCACCCAGGCGCCCCAAGGCCAGTGTTTTCTTATTAATTTTCTGTCTGAGTGATGTGTTCCATTGACACAGGTGAACTGTTAAAGTCCCCTACTGTTACTATATGACTGTCAATTTCTCCCTTTGTGTCTGCTAATATTTGCTTTTTCTGTAGGTGGTCCTCTGGTGCATAAATATTTACATGTATTATATATGTTTTCTTGTTGGGTTGATCCCTTTGTCGTTATGTGTGTAATCCCTGCTTTGTCTCCTGTTACATCCTTTGCTTTAAAGTTCATTTTGTCTGATGTAAATATTGCTACCTGCTTTTTGTCTGATACTAGGTATTGCTACCCCAGCCTTCTTTTTGTTTCCATTTCCATGGAATATGTTTTTTCATCCCTTCACTTTCAGTCTGTGTGTATCTTTAGATCCAAAATGAGTCTCTTGTAGGCAGTATATAGATAGATCTTCTTTTTTAATCCATTTAGTCACCTATGTCTCTTGATTGAAGTATTTAATCCATTTACATTGAAAATAATTATTGGTATGTATTTCCCTTTTATTAATGGTTTTCTGGTTGCTTTTGTAATTTTTCTCTGTTCCTTTCATTTTTTTTCTCTCTTCCCTTGTGATTTGATGACTTTTTTTAGTGTTACATTTAGATTCCTTTCTCTTTATTTTTTGTGTATCTATTATAGGTTTTTGGTTTGTGGTTGCCATGAGGTTCATATATAACAACCTATGTATTTATCAGTCTGTTTTAAGTTGGTAGTCATTTAAGTTCTAAGCATCCTGAAAGCACTACACTTTTACTCTTTTTTGCCACCGTGTTTTCTTTCTGATGTCATATTTTACATCTTTTTATTTAGTGTATCCCTTAACTAATTATTATAGATTCAGGTGATTTTACTAATTTCTCTTTTAATTCTCACACTAGCTTTTTTTTTTAATTTTTTTTTTAACGTTTATTTATTTTTGAGACAGAGAGAGACAGAGCATGAACAGAGGAGGGTCAGAGAGAGGGAGACACAGAATCTGAAACAGGCTCCAGGCTCTGAGCAGTCAGCACAGAGCCCGATGCGGGGCTCGAACTCACGGACCGCGAGATCGTGACCTGAGCCGAAGTGGGACACTTAACTGACTGAGCCACCCAGGCGCCCCCACACTAGCTTTATAAGTGGTCGATCCACTGCCTTTTCTATGTGTTTGCCTGTACCAGTGATATATTTTTCTTTTAGGTATTTTCTTATTTTTAGTTACGGCCTTTCCTTTTATGCTTAGCGAAGTCTTTTTAATATTTCTTATAAAGCCAATTTAGTAGTGATGAACTCTTTTAGCTTTTTCTTGTCTGGGAAACTCTTTATACCCCGTTCACTTCTGAATGATAACCTTGCTGGGTAGATTATCTTTGATCCTTGGTTGGAAGTTTTTTCTTTTTTAGCTCTTAAATATATCATGCTCCCTCTCTTCTGACCTGCAAAGTTTCTGCTGAAGAATCTGTGGATAGTCTTGTGGGGGTTCCATTATATATAACTAATTGCCTTTTCCTACTGCTTTTAAGATTGTCTTTATCTTTAATTTTTGACATTTTAAGTATGAGGTGTCTTGGTATGGATATCTTTTCCATCTCTTCATTGAAGTTCTTACTGTCTTCATCTGTTCATCTCATGAGTTTGGTAAATATCGTTATGACCATTAGTTTGAATTCTTTATTGAGTGGGTTACCTATATCCATTTTGTTTATTTCTTTTTTTGAGGTTTTATCTTGTTCCCTTGACTGGAACATATTCTTCTGTCTCTTTATTTTGCCCAGTCTGTGTTTGTTTTTGTGTTTAGGTTGTTCAGCCATCTCTTGGTCTTGAAGGAACAGCCTTATGTAGGAGTTGTCCTGTGGGGCCCAGAAATGCAATCTGCCCCAGTGCTCCAGAGGTATTCCCTGTGTGGGCTGCATGTGCCCCCCTGTTGTGACAGGGCCGCAGTTGCTACAGGCATACTGTTAGGCAGAGTTATCATCCTATCAGCTGCAGGGTCTGGCTGAGCTGCTGGGTTGTTTGGGCTTCTTAGTGGGGCACCATCCTCTGGCATTAGCAGTCTTGAGGGAGGATTCCAAAATGGCCCTCTCCAGTGCTGGAGATAAGGCTGAATAAACTAGCAAAAATGGCTACTGCTAGTGTCTCAGTCCCTCCTGCCTCTCTGGTGCTTGCTCTGAGATTGGTAAAGTAGATCTCTTTTACCTATGTTTTGTGCACTGTTTTCATTTGTTTGTTTGTTTGTTTTTTGTTTTGTTTTTTAAATCTGGTGTTTTTGCATTGGTTTCTGGATTGAGTGAGTCTGTGTGTGTGAGCCCTTTAAGAGTTGGTTTCCCTTTCCCTATAGTTCTGTAGTTTTTCTGGATATACTCCCTGCTGGTTTTCAAAGCCAGGCATTTTGAGCTCTTGTCTCTCCTGTGTAGGATATAAAGGTTGGGGTGCACAATGTGGAGCTTGAATCTTTTACGCCTCAGGGAAAAGTTCCATACCTTTGAGGTTCCTCCTGTCCATGGAGCACCACACCTGGGGTGTGGTTTATTACTTAGCAATATTTTATCTCTACCCCTTCTACCCATCTTGGTGTTTTCCCTTATTGTGGAGGATCTTTTCATCCAGTATGTATGTCCTCTTTATAGGGAATTATTTCAAACGTGATTCTAAATTGTTGTGTCCATGAAAGGAAGTGAGTTCAGGATCTTACTACCTACCATCTTGAACTGTGACCTTCCTATTATTAATTGTATGCAGCTGGGAAGGCCAGTCCATTAGGAAATGCAGCTCCATTGCTTTGTGAAGAGTTTTTGCTCTGATGAGAGCTTTTTGTTTAAGAAGAAATATTAGTCTGGAAGAGAACTGCACCAATCTAAAGGTGGATGTTTTGTGTATGTGGAAATCTGAGACTAAATTGAACTGAAAATATGGCTCTTAGGAAATTAATAAACTTATGTTAAGTGGTTTCTAGGCACCAAATCTTGGTTAAATACAGCTCAAAATAGTCTAAGCTACTGAGGGTAAAATTAGAATAATAATAATCAAAAGAAAATAAACTACAGAATTTTTTGAACTTAGTGTTTTTTTAAGTTTATTTTTATTTATTTTGAGAGAGAAAGAGAGAGCAAGCAGGGAGGAACAGAGAGTGAGACAGAATCCCCAGCACTGTCAGTACAGAGCCCAGTGTGGGACTCGAACTCATGAACCATGAGATCATGACCTGAGCCAAAGTCAGGAGTCAGACATTCAATGGACTGAGCCACCCAGGTGGACACTCAATGGACTGAGCCGCCCTAGAACTCAGTTTTTTAAAATTCTCATACTTGAGAAAATGATTTACCAATCTGTTTCCTAAAAGTAACTTACATGTAACAAAACACATACATGGTCGAATCTTATTGCCATGTAGAGCTCTGTTTTCTGGTCAACATTATTCCTTTGCTGCAAGAGCCAGAAGTGGCTTATTCTGAAACTTCCTGTCTCGTTTTAAACGTGTTCTGATTGAGAAACTCTGCTAAGTATCAAAAGAAGTCTGGCCCTCTGTCAAGAGTGATGAGTTCTTCATAAGGAAATTCTGGAATTGCCTCTAGGCAGTATTTTAATAATTTCTTTGGAACCCTTTTTAATTGGTTATGTCAACTCTGGATCTGAATTTTCTAGTTTTATTATTATTTATTCTGAGTATGATAATTTGTATTTGAAGACTTACTCTGGGATTTGTCTATATTCATTGCACATTTATACTAATGAGGCTCAGGATGTATTTTGTCTTTGGCCAACCTGCACACTACTTTCGGGACATTTGAGAAGGGATGCCTTTTAAAAAGTCTGATTTGCAACTATGTATGTATGTATGGTCTATCAAGGTTACATAAATAAAAGTAAGAATTTGTTGTTTAGAGAGTTTAATCTAAATCGGTGTGTACCACTGAAGCACAGAGCTTGAGAGATGTTTCTTTTCTGTAGTATTGAATACAAGAGATAATATACTTCAGAGTGAAAATAAAGTGAGAGAAACTGATGTTTGAGCTTCCTGAATCACAGATTTCAGTGGTCCATGGTCCACGGTCATAGGTGATACACACTTAATCACTTTTGATGGTAGGTTTCCAAGGTACTTTGGTGAGGTAGAGATAAAGGAATCACTTTAATTCACCACATGATTTTCACTTACATTACTTACTCACAGGTATACTTGAAAGCATTATGATGTTGTGGAAAGGACATGGCTTGTGGAGCGTTACAGACCTGAGTTTAAATACTAATTATTAAGAGTGTGATATTAAATAAATCTAGTTAACCATACCTACATTTCTTCATCTGCAGAGCAAGTAGGAGTAATGATAATATTAGGACTTTTCATATAGCTATTGTGAGAATTAAACAAAATGACGTTTTTACAACACAAAGAAGAGTCTTTCTTTTTTTTTTTAATTTTTTTTTTTCAACGTTTATTTATTTTTGGGACAGAGAGAGACAGAGCATGAACGGGGGAGGGGCAGAGAGAGAGGGAGACACAGAATCGGAAACAGGCTCCAGGCTCTGAGCCATCAGCCCAGAGCCTGACGCGGGGCTCGAACTCACGGACTGCGAGATCGTGACCTGGCTGAAGTCGGACGCTTAACCGACTGCGCCACCCAGGCACCCCAAGAAGAGTCTTTCTTTTGGGACATCCTCCTCCCACCCTCACTCCCACCCCAAGTATCACGGACTGAGAAATTAACATCATCAGGCGTTGCTCAGAAAGGCAGTTAAAAGTTTAAACGTAAGTTTTACATATTGATAGTCTTTTTTTTTTTTTAATTTTTTTTTCAACGTTTTTTTATTTACTTTTGGGACAGAGAGAGACAGAGCATGAACGGGGGAGGGGCAGAGAAAGAGGGAGACACAGAATCGGAAAGGCTCCAGGCTCTGAGCCATCAGCCCAGAGCCCGACGCGGGGCTCGAACTCCCGGACCGCGAGATCGTGACCTGGCTGAAGTCGGACGCTTAACCGACTGCGCCACCCAGGCGCCCCCATATTGATAGTCTTTAGATAAGGTCATTTTGAGTATTTTCAATGAAAGATTATTTCAGTGAATTTGTAGGCCATCATATTTTAAAAGCAGAAACAATTTTAGGTTAGGTAACCTAGTCTTTAGGGCTTTTTTTTCTTCCACAAATACTGCTCTGGAAGGTGGTCTGGTGTTCAGTCACTTAGGCAAGGAGAGGACCAGTATAGAGGGCTGGGGAGTGTGTCCTTTTTAATAGGGTTACTAGCTTTTTTGAAGGTTTCAACAAGCCTGTTTATTTATTTATTTTTTTAAGTTTACTTATTTATTTTGACACAGAGAGAGAGAGACCATGGTGCACACATGGGCAGGGGAGAGAAGGAGAGAGAGAATTCCAAGCAGGCTTTGTGTTGTCAGTACAGAGTCCCACACGGGGCTCCATCTCATGAGCCACGAGATCATGACCTGAGCTGAGATCAAGAGCCAGATGCTTAACTGACTGAGCCACCCAGGTGCCCCCAACAAGCCTTTTTAAAATTTGTGCTTGTAAGGAGTGTGGTAGTTAATCATGCATTTACTGTCACATCTCCTATCTGTTAGCTTGGATGACATAAATTACTATAAAGATAAACACAAAAGACTTTGAGCATCGTTTCTTATAAGATTGTCTTTGGGCAATTTTTTTTTTTTTAATGTCCTATAAGATTTGGGTGCCTTATTTGGGTTTCTGTTCTTTGAGAGTAATAGCCAGTTGCTTGCTGAATTTCCAGCATTCAAAATAGAAAACAGTAGTTTTTTGAAATAACTTTGTAATCCTTCTGGTTATAAAACCAAAAGTTTTGGTATACTGCATTTATTATATTTATGATTTTCCTCTTTTCATTTTACCAACTTATAATCTTTTAACCTCAGCAGTTTTCTTATGGGATTTTGAATATTTTTAGTTTTATACATCATATTGCAATATTAGACCATAGTAATCATTTTGCCTGGAATCTTTAAATATTTTTAAAGTGGTTTGAAGAATACATTTAAAAAGTTATCCTTCTGAGTAGCAAAAGTAAATTAATTTACTGCTGTTTTATTGAGTTAGGATACTGAAAGCACTAATACAGGTGTGATCTTTTGGTATTTATATTGTTGGAGTGTTACTACTGAGCGAGTAACCTTATGCAAACTTTAAAATTCAGCTGGATTATTTATACCTGTTAGTTGCTCGAAGTGAGATATTAGGTGAATCATAGAGACCACAATTTGGCAACTTTTAAAAGAGAGTTACAATTGGAGACACTTCTAGGCTTCCAGCAGTGTTGTTTAGAATCTAGGAAATTAAAAAAAAAAAGTCTCAAGTAGTTATGGAATTAGTTGTGAGTTTAGAAACTTCATGTTAACTCTTAAAAACTGAGAACAAACTGAGGGTTGATGGGGGGTGGGAGGGAGGGGAGGGTGGGTGATGGGTATTGAGGAGGGCACCTTTTGGGATGAGCACTGGGTGTTGTATGGAAACCAATTTGACAATAAATTTTCATATATTAAAAAAATAAAAAGAAGAAAGAAATAAACTTCATGTTAGTGAGCAAATTCAGATTACTTAATGTTATAAAAGTTAACAAAAATAAAGTTGAGATATTTCATTCATTTTTTTATTCACAGAGAAACATACATTTTTAGGGGTACGAGGTACTGAGATAGCTATAGATATGAAGTGATATAGTATGTGCTTTTTCTCTTAACTTTTTTCTTACTCCTTCCTCTCCTACTTTTTTTTAGTCCTTTCATAGTATAAACATTTTGCCTAACTCCTAAATTAGAAACTTTGGAAATTTACTAAGTTTATTTCTCTTCTTCCATTTTTATGTCTAGGCGCCACCATTTTTTTCTCATATTCTTTGTCAGTCCTCCCATTTCTGAAGCTACTATGCCAGTTTCATTGCTAGTACTCTACACCACCACTGGAATTATCTTTCAAAAATACCAAGTGCCTGATAATTGATTCAGCCATTTTTCTATGCTGCTAATGATCACCAACATTATCCAGTTTAGATTTCCTTTATTTCTTTTTGAGAAGAAGCTAATAGGTAGTGAGATCAATAAAGGAACAGTGGTTTGGTAGTGAAGTAAGTGATGGGAAAGTCATGAGCCACGCAGCAGAAAAAATAAATCTTAAATAATTGAGTCCTTTGTAGAGCTAACTTATTATCTGTTCTCTTTCTTATTATAATTAGTTTCGTCCACTTCTGTTTTCTGAGAATTAAAGCTTCCCCAGAATTCTAGAATATTTTCACAGACTTTCCTCCAGCATAATCAAGTATGGTTTGAGCTTTTCTTTTTGCATAGTTTGAACAGGATAAATTACAGTGTTCATGGATAAAAGGTGACAGGTAATGTTATAAAAAGGCAACAGATTAAAAAAAAGGAACTCTGAAACAAATGGAATAACATAAGGAGGAGTAGTTAATGAGATGTGGAATAATTTAATTAGTCTGGAACTGAGAATTTAGAATACAAAATAAAATTATGGACAATGCTTAAACTTTCAGCTTATTTAATCTAAAATAATTTCTTCAAAAATCTTATTTTCATGTTAGTTACAGGAACACACTTAAAAGAAGGGAGTACTTTAATTACAAATATGTTTACTTCCTTATTGTACTGTGGAAGATGTGTACTTTGAAAAGTCCCATGCCTTATGTCTGCCGGAGGAAATGGATGAAGACTAAAGCTTAATGGAATTTTTCATCTCATGGAGTCAGGTTGAATCTGCAGCTCTCTTAGGGAAACCACAGTTCCTGGAATTTTCTAACTTTTCTCAGGGCATTTAGACTGATCTTCAGGATTGGAATGAACCCCAAGTTCCCAAAGCAACTCTCAGAATTGACTGGCTTCTTTTGCTTTACTTATATATACAGAGTGATTGAGACTGATCTGTTTCTTATTCTAAAGCTAATTCAAACTTGGTACTTAGAGCTTGGTTCTAAATGAATCCTAAATGTAACCAAGATTTGGGAAGAAAAGTTATCTTGTTGGCACCAAGAGAAATAGTAGAAGATATAATCTTTAAATCACAAAAAGTTATTTTCTCACACTGTATATACATTGGTTTCTGTCTTGCCTGGAGCTTCTGGTAGTGTGGGATCTAACTTGGTACCGACTGTGGTTAGTGAAAATGAGCATGACTGTGAGAAAATAATGTTATATGCTGTTTCAAGATGACGAGTCATTTAGGAAGCAAAGATATGCTTTGTTATTAGAACAGTGTGGAAGCATTTCATTTACCATAAAAGACAGAAAGAAAGATTTATATTGTGTCAGTACTTTCGGGATTTTTGGCTGTGTAAAGGTTATAGAGTTAAGGGATTTCATGAACAGAGTGAGTAATGGTCAGGTAAATCACACTTAATATAGCCTTTAAATTAATATAGCATGTTATAATGGTTAAGACCATGTGACCTCTGGGTTCCAATCACATGGATTCAAATCCCAGCTTTACCAGTTGTTAATGATAAGATCTTGGGCAAGTTAGTGTGCTCAAGCTCCTCTTAGCTTTTTTAAATTTTTAAATTTTTGTTATTTTGAGAGAGAGAGAGAGAGACACTGCATGTGCTGAAGAGCACAAGTCAGGGAGGGGTAGAGAGAGGGGGAGAGAGAATCCCAAGCAGGCTCAGCACTGTCATTGCAGAACCTGAGGACGAGCTCGATCCCATGACTGTGAAATCATGAGCTGAGCTGAAATCAAGAGTCAGATACTTAACTGACTGAGCCACCCAGGTGCCCCTGTTTTTTTTGTTGTTGTTGTTTGTTTGTTTGTTTTAAGTGGGAGTGGTTAGGGTGGAGGTGAGGAGACATTAAGTGAGATATACCATGTAAATATCAGCAGCACAGTATAGTAGTAATGTTATTGTTACTGAAGTTCTTTTTTAAGCAACTTTTATTATCTTTAGTTTTCTATTCCCTATCATGGTCCTGATGTAAATCACGGGATCAAAAACAGAAACCTGAATGGGTATTTTCTTTGAGTCATAAAAACACAAGGAGATATTATGTCATAAACTTAAAATTTTAACTGCCCATATTTAGCTTCACAGATAATATGTCTTAACAACATCCATCTTGAAATTTCAAAATAAAAAAAAATTAAATTCAGTTAGCCTTGGATGAAAGTTTGGAGTTTTGGAATTTGTTATTTGAGAGAGAGAGAGAGAGAGAGAGAGAGAGAGAGAATGTGCACACAAGTTGGGGAGAGGGGCAGAGGGAGGGGAAGGAGGGAGGGAGGGAGGGAGAGAGAGAGAGAGAGACAGAGAGAGAGACAGAGAGAGAGAGCGTGCGCGCGCACGAGAACACATCTCAAGCAGGCTCCATGCCAAGCATGGAGCCTGATGTGAGACTTGATTCCATGACTCTGAGATCATGACTTGAACCAAAATCAAGAATTGGATGCTCCACTGACTGAGCCACACATGTGCCCCATGGAATTTGTTAGAACCTTTAGGTCACTAGAATGTTGTTAAGGCAGCCCTGACTCAGGGCACCAGTAGATCAAGTTGATGGGAGCCGCTGGGACAATGATTGGAATATATGCTTCCACAGTGACAGCTGTGGTTCATGTAGAAGGAAAGATAGACATACTTTCATTTTTAAGTGATCTGAAGTGTCTGGAAATAGAGTAGACATTTTCTTTTTTGAATGCTGCTTTGGTACCAGTATATATTAGTTTTCATTGGTGTCACTTGACAGGGTTACATGTAATCTCGTTATCCATTTTTTGAATAACTATTACTGTATTAGACACTCTTACATAAGTACAGGATTCTTTAATCAAATATATATATTTTTTCACCAAAGGTTAACTTTTGTGACAAAATGTTCTTTATGAACCATTCATCTCCTTTAAACATTCCTATGTCTTTTGACATATATATCCCTAGATGACTTAGTTTTAATCATAAGACTAAAATCTATATTAAGGAAAATAAGTTTTGAATGAGGCATTTTATGTATCGTTAAAACTACTTTTGTTTTATTATCCCTCTTTCCATTGGGAAGGAACCTTGACAGTAGTTGTTAAAAAAAATATCTGGGGGCGCCTGGGTGGCGCAGTCGGTTAAGCGTCCGACTTCAGCCAGGTCACGATCTCGCGGTCCGTGAGTTCGAGCCCCGCGTCGGGCTCTGGGCTGATGGCTCAGAGCCTGGAGCCTGTTTCCGATTCTGTGTCTCCCTCTCTCTCTGCCCCTCCCCCGTTCATGCTCTGTCTCTCTCTGTCCCAAAAATAAATAAAAAACGTTGAAAAAAAAAATTAAAAAAAAAAAGAAAAATATCTGAAATGTTTATATTAAGTTGGGTACAATTTAATTGGACTAAAAAATATATATATGTTTAACAAATAATTTAAAAAACACACGCTAAAGAATGGAAAGTGGTTGCTGTAGGTAGATATCTTTTAGAAAGCTTGAAGGGGCATCTTTTCCATTTCTGTGTCAGAATCCTTGAGAAGATCTGCTTGGCAGTCTCCATTTTTAAGAAGCTTCTCAGGGGGTGCCTACATGGCTTGGTTGGTTAAGCGTCTGACTCTTGACTTCAGGTCAAGTCATGATCTCACTGGTTCATGAGATGGAGCCTCAAGGCGGGCTCTGTGCTGACAGCACGGAGCCTGCTTGGGGTTCTCTCCCTTCCTCTCTTTGCCCCTCTCATGCATGCACACACACTCTCTCTCAAAATAAATAAATAAACTTAAAAAAAACCTCTCAGGTGATTTTTATGCATTGTAATGTTTTAGAAACATTGCTGAACTCTCCACCTACAGCTTTTATCATATTAGCATCTGCTCTTTTGATGGAAACTACTCTTCCTCCATGAGGGGAAGAACAAGGATGAGCCGAGGTACTGTACCTGATGACCTGCCCTGACCTATGCTGTGAAATTTCCCAAACTTTCAGTGTCAGCCTTAGTTTCTGCTCTAAGCCCTCTCTCAACTGTGGCTCCTGTGGTGACGGATCATGTGAATGGTGATACACACTTTATATGTTCCCTGAAGTGTCAGTATTTCCTAGCAAGGTAGGAATTGCAGATGAGGATATTTAAGAGAGCTTAAGTGGTCTTCTGGGGCCAGGTTTGAAACTGAGGTAAATTTATTTTAAAGATCGATACCTGCTACCCTCCTTTTTAGTGGAAAGAAAATGGGCTGTGGATTCAGATATGCTTGGGTTGGAAGTGTGCCTCTCTCATTTATTGGCTTTACTAGCAACTCTTAACACTTCCCTAACTTCGGTGTCTGCATCTAAAAAGTAGGCTCAATAATTGTTCAATTCTAAGGTTATTGTGAGGATTAATGACCTGATGCACATTTTTAGAATGCTTCAGCATATTTTTAATAGTTTTTCACCCAAGTAGGCATTTCAGTAAATGATGACTATTACTTAGTAACTTAAGATAAGGCATATATGCCTTATGAAGTTAACCATTTACAAGCTATATGATTTTGTCACATTATGAAGTATATATTTTTTTCTGTTCCAATGTGGTATGATAGCTAGAAACAAGGAAGATACAACATGTGCGTAGGGAATTTTTCAGGGGGGAAAAGCAATGTAGGTGCCTTTTTTGTTGTTGTTGCTACCCATATCCTAGTAAGTTCTAAATTTGATTCTAGCCCAGACCTTTCTTAAATCTCCAGACTATTAAAGCTCTGATGTTTACATTGAAATCCCTGCAAGGCATCTCCAACAGGTAATCCTTTAATATGCCCTAGTGTAATTTGGTCTCTTTCTTCCAGGTTTCCTTATATCACTGAATGGAATTGTTATCCAACTTCATTCTCCACAAAATTGAATCTTTCACCAAATTCTTCTGTTAGCCCATAAATCTTCCTGCCTTCTCTCCGCATCTTACCACCACCACTTTAGTCTAATCTGTCACCTCACACCTAACTCCTCCCCTTTACCTTTCTTGCTCGTCTCTGTAACTCAGCCAAATTTGGTAATTTTTCAATGAGTAATTGATTGATACTATATTTAAAACCCTGTGGTAATTTTGCCTTATTGACTTCTTCTGCCCCATTTTGTCTCACATATGTTTCCTCTCTAGCTGTGACTGGCCCTTCTGCTTCTCTTTCTTGACTCAGAATGTGCTTTTCTCATAATGCTTTGAGACCTTAGTACTTGCTGTTCCTAGACTGCCCCATACTTTTCAGATCTCATCTTAAGTAGTCTTTAGGTCTTTGCTGACCTCTGGGCTAAATCAAATCTCCTGTTATTAAATCTCATGGCTTACCCCTTCCCCTGTTTTTAATAGCGTTGATCTCTGTTTACAGTTACGTATTTGCATCGTTATTGGATACTGTCTGATATCCCAAGTAAAATGTAAGTTCTATGAGGGTTGAGATTTTCCGTGTTTACAAAGGCCTAGAACAGCCCTGACAACAGATGAGAAGTAATAAATGACTGCCTGAAATACATAACTAGGCAATTAAAATACAAAGTGTTTAATTC
Organism: Prionailurus viverrinus; assembly: GCF_022837055.1. Lineage (NCBI taxonomy): Eukaryota > Metazoa > Chordata > Mammalia > Carnivora > Felidae > Prionailurus > Prionailurus viverrinus. Next base: position 24,156,345 of record NC_062569.1, read on the forward strand.
TAAAGTGAGGTAAGTACAGATGGAGTCACAGTGTTGGCATATTAAACATTGTTATTTGGGAATACTTTAGTTATTGTAGCATTTGTTTGATCAGCCTCTAATTTTACTTTTTCTATTAAAAATAAAGATAAGTAGTATTTTGAATTTTAAATTTCCCAGTACAGATTAAGATCTTTCAGAAGTTGATTGTACTTGAATGTAGCTTCAGAGTCAAAACTTCCCCCTTTCCTCACATCTGCACAGGATTCGGAAGCTTACAATTCAAAAACATATAGCTGGTTACATACTTCTTGATGCTTACCATATGGAATGTGTTCATGTATGTTTGTTGCCTACGGCATAACAATTTTAAAATGCTACCAGAATTTTCAAAGTCAAATAATCATAGATTTTATAGTAGGTTTCTCAGCTTTTATAAAAATTAAAAAGGAATCAAGAAGATTAATATAATATTGGAATTAAGCCTCTGTGTTGCTCGTTGGTATTTGGACCTCAAGTTAAGTGCATGACTGTTGTTGGCAGCTTGAACTTTTATTCTGAAAACTCTTAAGACTTTAGTATTTTCTTGGAAGTTGGTTTAGTACTGTTGTTTACATTTTAAAATTAGTGCTTTGAATAAGATTTTGGTTTCCATCTCTCCTGAATTCTCCCTAGGAGTGCACAACTTCAAAAATAAAGAGGCACAGTCAGCAGAAAAACGAGGTGGTCTGAGCATTTATGCGTTAAATATGCATGTTAATTAGGAAAAAAATTAGAAAAATATGAAAACAGATGTTACATAAATTATTGCAGTCCCAGGGCAGCAGTAACTTATACACTGACAATAATTTTTATATGTGCATGTGTATGTCTATTTCTAGATTTTCTCAATATTTATGCAATTCCATAGAGGATAACTAGAAAAAGAACTGGTATATCCTTTCAGTGAGACTAATGGTAAACATTTTCTCTGCATATAGATGGCTGAAGAAGTCTAGTTTCATACAGTATTACTGTAGAGATAAAGCCTCTGTTAGCTAACTCTGCCTTGTAGGTCTTTTTCTCCTTTTTGGTTTCTCTGATGGTATGCCAATAAAATATTTCATTGGATATATCCTGTCAGAGCAAGAAAGTAAATTACTTTTGGAGCAATGTATGACATGTAGAATTGACCTGAGTGTAAAGTATGTATTTAGAAATAAAACAAATTATAACTACTCAGGATACTGATTATATTAGCAGTTTTTCTTTGGTTGTGAATAGCCATTATGAAGTAATAGCCATCATTCTCTGAATAGTATTGACACAGTAGTGTGACAATATAGATTAACTATTATATAAACACACATTTGTGAAATACACATATATTGGAATAGTTGAAAGATATTTGAATGTCCTTCATTCTAAAGAGCCACCCATAGAATAAAAATGGTCTGTATTTTTACAAAGGAAAGATAAGAAATGGAGACATGTAGCAATTTTTAGCTCAACCATACAGAAAAAGCATGTGACTATATTACTGTCCAAGGAGGTGTAGACTGTATTTAGGTATCTTTCACACATATATTGTATAACTTAGAAATGAATTGTTGGTAATTTTTCAGATAAGATTGAAAGTTAAAATAAGGAAATGCTACATCAGAACGTAATAAATCATTCTCTTTATCAAACAAACAGAACATGAATTGTATTCAATACAAGAGCATAAAAGTTTCTGGACATCTGTTTAGAGGTCAATGCCACATTCATCTGTTCTTTACAAATCATACTTTGTTACTTGGTTTTAATAGCATATGATGCTAAAATGTGTTTTAAATAATTTCTTTTGAATCTCAGTAGGTTTCAGGTTATATCTATTGTCATAATGCTTTTTAGTTCTGTGGTATTGATTTATGTTTCACATTATAGTACCTAATTACTTTTGTCCTTTTGTACATATGTTGAGCTACTAATAAGTTCTAACAGGTTATAGGGAGTAAACTATATAGGATGAAATCTAGAGGAAAGTGATAGTAATGTTTAGTAATTTGATATTATTATTAAGAGGTTCTTTACTTACATTAGATAGCTATTTAAGAAAGTCAGTTGTCATTCTTGCAGATTTCATGTAGATTGTATCTGTGTCATATGACTTATGGAAGAATATTAATTACAGGCGATAAGACATTTTTATTTTTCTCTATGCAAAAAAGCTATGGAAATTACTTTTTACATCACAAATAATATTTACTTGTTGCACTGATACATCAGTATTTGAATTTGACATTTTATTAATGTTTGGAATCCTTTTGAATGGAATTTTTCCCCATATTTGTTTTCAAATGGCAGTTTTCCATTTTTTTATTCTTTGTAATTTTAGTACTTGGTATTATTTTACTATGTATTAAAATAGTGTGTTTATTATTTGAACACTTTCATGTCAATGAAATGAAGTCGTAACGTGATTTGTTTCATATGGAAGTGTTTTAGATTTAAAGTTTTTGTAGTGCCATTTATTTTAAGTAAAATAAAATGGCATCCTTTCTTCCAGAAGTTAAAATAGATGATAGAAAGAGTGATTAGTGAGTAGGCTAACACTTGTCGTCCAAAAGCTTAAAATAGTATGACCTAAATTTTTTCAGCTTGCCTTTTTATTGTTTGCTTTGGTTCAGGGTTCCTTTTGGGATAGGAATGTGTGAGGCTATTTTATTTATTTATTTTTCTAGGTATTTGCTTCTTTGTCAGAAGCTTGGTTGAGGGAAAACTCAAGTGATCTCTATTTCTTCATTCTTCTTTGCTTCCTGTTTGCCAACTAAGACTTGTATTTGGAGAACTCTGTTGTACTGAATCTGAAGTCATCTTCAGATTAGAGCGTGCATTTTCAGGTGTCAGTTAGATTTCTGGATCAATAAAGGTCTCCTGAAAGGTAAGCATATATTTATTCAAAATGTACCTTTAAAAATTGAATGCTATCAGTATCTGTCTTAGTCTCTGGGCTGCTGTAACAAAAATTCCATAGACTTGGTGACCTACAAACAGCAGAAATTTATTTGTAACAATTCTCACAGTCTTCACAGAGACTGAGAAGTCCAAGATAAAGGTGCCAGCAGGTGCAGTGCTTGATTCACAGACCACCATCTTCTTTGTGTGTCCTCACATGGTGGAAGGAGTGAGAAACCTCTCTAAGGTCTCTTCTTATAAGGACACTAATCCCATTCATGAGGGTTCCACCTGTCATAGACTCATAGAGGACCCTGTCTGGAGTCCTCTCTTGTCCAGCAAGAAAGTGGGATGCAGGACTAAAAATGCGAGAGAGGCTAATGTCCTGGGAGGAGACAAAAGTCCCCAGTAAGAGTCCTTGCTCTGTTTTTATGAGGATCAGAAGGCTTACAAGTGTGATGGACATGCACAAAGAGACAACGAAACCATGAACATGAACTCATGGGTGGGGGGAGGGGAAGAGGGTTTTGGAGATACGTGGTGTTAGAGGTTTGGGTAAATACAAAACAAAATCTGGGTGGAAGGTTGTTTACAGCAGAAGAGAGGCCCCACCTCTGTTTACCTAAACTGGCCTAGGGGACAAGAAAGCCTGAGCATGCTACCTCACTGTCAGCAAGGCACCTTTCTTTTGCTAATTAGCTCTGCTCTGGGCTACTTTGCCCCACTGTGGTCTGTAGCACTATTTACCTGTTTACCTAATTTGGTCCTTCCTTCCTGTGAAAGCAGCTTTCTGCTATACTAAGTTAGGGGGCCTTTCTGCCCTGAATACCTAATCTTGTTTACCTTATCTTGGATGTTTTCTTCCTGAGATTCCCTGTTCCTATACCTTTGTCCTATACTGGGGGCCTTTGCCCCATTTACCTAATGTTGTTTACCTAAGCTTGTTTACCCAAACTTGGGTGTGTATATCCTATGACTTTCTATTTCTTTATGCCTTGTTAACTCACCCCTGCAAGCTCAGGGAATTCCTAAACTTATTCCACATCTCCACCCTTATAATCTATATTCCCATTTCATCGTGTATTCCCATTACATTGGGAATTAAGGTTTCAACATGTGAGTTTTGGGGGGACATAAACACTTATCAATAAAATATCCTTATTATAGTAATATGTTCTGTAGATTCATTTGTGTGTGTGTGTGTGTGTGTGTGTGTGTGTGTGTGTGTGTGTGCGCACGCGCGCGTTTACACAATCTGCCAGATTTAGATTGTAGGCTTTTTCAGGGAATGATGTTGTTCTCTAACAGTTACTCAGAGTTCCCTGATAACTTTCTTTCCACTTCTTACATCTATCTAGTCATCAGTTTCCAATCTTTTCCTTACCCTTTCCCTTATTGTTTTCCTTCTCCTTTAACTGAGCCTTCATAGGGGGCCTTAAAAAATGTCTTCCTGCCAGCGTACTTTTAGCACATTCCATATAGAAGGCTTTTTGGTATCCATGTCTCTTTCTGTCCCCCTCCCCTCCACCTTCATTAAATTTGTTAAAGGAGTAGCAAAAGTAGAATTATTGAACTTAGAGTTGAAGGTGTCTCAGATAGGAGGAATTCACATTTATTTTAACACAACCATTGTAAGGAATAAAATTTACGTTTATGAGCCAATTTCCACAGGCATAAATGTACCAATGAAAGTGAAACAAAAGCTGAAATAGTTTTTACCCTAGCTACCTGGAATGTGTGCAGTGCTCTATTCTATTCTAATCTTTGTATATTTCTCTTACTACATGCTGCTTCCCATAACTAAATTCATTTCCCTGTCTAGTAACGGATTGCCTTTGCAATTTCAGGAACCATACTTTACATCACCTGTGTGTAAATCATCACCTGTGATACTTTACATCACTTGCTCATGACTGACTCATTGGGAAGTAAATGGAATTCATTTGTTTTCTATCTCAGTCAAGCTGCCCTTTATCTATCTTCTCCATGCTTCTCATCTCTCTCTATATTCACTACAAGCTATCACATGTTGTGGTCAAAAAGCTGGGTAACTGCTGGGAAACACCAGAGCACTTAGTTGGTTCTTCTATAGTGAGAATACAGGTACAAATGGTCATATCTCAAAATTTGAAGAAGGGATAAACCTTAGATAGAACCATCCCTTATAGTTAAGTATATATTTCTTTATTCTCTTCTTGCTTGTTCTCTCTATGTAAATTGTATGTGCATGCTGATGCCCTCAAATCATTCTGGGTTTAACACATTTTTAACTTTTTAAGTCCTCTATATCAGCTTAGAATAACCCAGATCCTTTTGCAAAGTGATCTCTTTCAGTACCCCCTTCCCATCACATTTATCGTTTTTGTCCTTTAAAAAATTGCAAGAATTTTTTTCTGATTATAAAAGTAAAAGCTGTGATAGAAAGGATGGAATATATAGAAAAGTAAAAAGATGATAAAAATTATCCCTAATCAAATGCAGAAAAAGAAATTCTAAGAGAGAAGTTCATAGTGAAAAATGTTAACAGTAAGAAAAATGAAAGAGCTCAAATAACTATATGCCTAAAGGAACTAGAAAAAGAACAAACTAGGCCGTAAGGTAAGAGAATAACAAAGTGCAAAAATAAATGAAAATGAGACAAAAATGACAAGAGAAAATATCAGTGAAAGTAAGAGCTATTTTTTTTCCAAAATACAGACAAAACTAGCTACATGTCAAAAAAAAAAAAAGGACTCAAAATTAGAAATGAAAGAGGAGATATTATAACTGACACCATAGAAATACAAAGATCAGGGGTGCCTGGGTGGCTCAGTCATTTGAGTGCCCGACTTTGGATCAGGTCATGATCTCACAGTTTGTGAGTTTGAGCCCCACATTGGGCTCTGTGCTGACAGTGTGGAGCCTGGATCCCGTTTTGAGTTCTGTGTCTGCCTCTGTCTTTGTGCCTCCCCTGCTCGTGCTCTGTTTCTCTCTTTCTCAAAAACAAATAAACATTAAAAAAAGAAAAGAAATATAAAGATCATAAGAGACTACTGTGAACAATTATACACCAAAGAATTAGGCACCTGGAAGAACAGAGAAATTCCTGAAAACTTACAACTTACCAAAGCTAAATCATGTCAAATAGAAAATTCGAACAGACCAATCACTAGTAAGGAGATTGAGTAATCAAAAACCTCCCAAGAAAGAAGAGTACAGAACCTGATGCCTTCACAGGTGAATTCTACCAAACATTTAAAGTAGAATTAATGCCATTCCTTTTCAAACTCTTCCAAAAAAGAGAAGAGGAGGGAATACAGTTGACCCTTAAACAACATAGATTTGAACTGATGTGGATTCACTTTTATGTGGATTTTTTTGATAAATATAATATTGTACATGTGTTTTATCTTAATGATTTTCTTAACAATTTCTTTCCTCTCTGTTGTAAGAATATAGTATATAGTACTTATAAATACAAAATATGTGTTAATTGACTGTTTGTGTTATTGGTAAAGCTTCCAGTCAGTAGTAGGCTAGTAGTAAAGTTTTTGGGGAGTCAAAAGTTATCCATGGATTTTCAACTGCATAGGGTGCCAATGTGCCCAACCTCCACATTGTTTTAAGAGTCAGCTGTATTTCCAAAGCCATTTTATGAGGCCAATATTACCCTGACACCAAAACTGGATAAGGATGCTACAATGGAAGAAAATTACAGGCCAACCTTCCTGATAAATGTAGATGCAAAACTCTTGTACAAACTGAACAGAAGTAAATTCAACAGTCCCTTAAAACGGTCATATACCATGATCAAGTGGGATTTATTCCAGGGAAGCAAGGATGGTTCAACATCCACAAATCAGTCAATGTGATATACCACATTAATAAAATGAAGGACAAAAATCAAATGATAATCTCAGTAGATGCAGAAAAAGCATTTGACCAAATTCATTCATTTATGATAAAAACTGCCAGCAAAGTGAGTGTAGAGGGAATGTACCTCAACATGATAAAGGCAGTATATGATAGGTCCACAGCTTACATCATACTGAATGGTGAAAGCTGAAAGCTTTTCTTCTAAGATCAGAAATAAGACAAGAATGGCCAAACTTGCCTTTTCCCCCCTTTACAAGGACCTAACTGTTCTTTACTTGGATTTTTCATCAGAGTTATTTTTGCAGTGAGTAATTATGATGGATGAGGTAATGTTCCCTATACACAAAGAGCCAGTCTCACCATTTTTATTTGACATAGTACTGGAAATCCTGGTGAGATCTGGCAAGAAAAAGAAATAAAAGGTATTCAATTTGGATAAAATGATATTTGGTGATAAAATAATATTTTTGTAAGGTTATCTACTGCCTTTGAAGAAATATCTCACATATCCTGGACTTTTATGAACCAGTAAACCAGAGCTTCCTGGGCCTTTTGCTGAAGTGTCATTCTCAGATTTCTTTTTGTTATATTGCTGGATTTGCTCCAATATTGCCTGGATCTCATTGTCATCTTTATTCCTAGGTTTCCTTTAAGTAAATTTTCAGAAGGTTAAATGGTGAAAGGTGTATTTTCTGACTTGTGCATATTAGATAATTTTTTATTGTTTTTATAAAATATTTTTCTTTTATTCTCACAGTTGATTGATCATTTTGCTGGGTATTTCTAGATTTAAAATGATTTTTCTCAAAACATCAAAGACTTAATCTTTTTCTGCCATCCATTGTTCCTCCTGAGAACTTTGAAGCCGCTGTCACTGAAAAGTGTTCTAGGTGATATCACAGTGAAAACAAAATAGAGATAATTCTTAACTTCATTAAGCTTGAGTTTTAAGGTAGAGAAGTCCACAAGAAGCAAGATAAATGCATTAAATATATAGTAGGTTAGATGGTTGTGCTATGAAGGCAAGAGTTGGAAAGGCTCTGATGTGAGCATATTGCTTATGTGTTCACAGAACAACAGAGTGGTCAGTGAGGCTGTAGCAAAGTGAGGTGAGAGGAGTAGCGATTACACTGTAGAGGAATCTGGGAATTATCATCTGGTTTATTGTTTAAAAGAATTACAGTTAATTTAAAATCAGTTAACAGTTGGGGTGCCTGGGTGAATTAGTTGGTTAAGCCTCTGACTCTTGATTCCAGCTCAAGTCATGATCTCATGGTTTGTGAGTTCTAGCCCCACATCTGCTTGGGATTCTTTCTCTCTCTCCTTCCCCTACTTGTGTGCTCTCTCTCTCTCTCTTTCAAAAATAAATAAACATTAAAAAAATTTAAAAAAATCAATAATTTTAAGGGAGCAAGGTAGAAGCAGAAGGACCATGCAGAAGGTTAGAGCTGAGAGATGATTGTGGTTTGAATAACAGGATTTCCTGATGGATTAGATTTGAACTCTGAGAGAAAGAAGAGTCAAGAATGACTCCAGTAATGTTTTGGTCTAAATAATAGGAGAGATGGAGTTTCATTTGATGAAGAAGGGGAAGATTATACAGGCTGTGTGTTAAGGGGTTTGGGGGAAGGCCAGGAATTTGGTTTTAAACATGTTGAGTTAGAGATGTTTATTATATATTCAAGTGGAAAGGTCAAGAGGACAGATAGACTGGACCAGAGTTCAGGTGAGAGGTCTGGGATAAAGGAGAGACCATGGAAGTTGTCAGTTATAGATGGTATTTTTAAAGGGTTATATTGATACAGTCCAGTAAATATAGCTAGAGGAAATTGAAGGTTCTAGCTTTGGAACACTTTAGGTAAACAGGTAAGGAAAAGTAGAATTAGTAGAGAAGTCCAGGGATGGAAAACCCAGTGAGGTAGGAGGAAAACTTCTTTGGCTTTCAGAATATCTGTAAGCTAATGAAGCTAGATGGTATAAATATTTGAAGAAAGGGAAATGATCATCTATGACAAATGTTGCTGAAAGATGAAGTTATGGATGAACTGTGAATTGACTGTTGGATTTAGCAATGGGAAGTCATTGGTGATTTCAGAAGAGTAGTTTCAGTAAAGGACAAAATCTGATTAGAGTGGGTTCAAGGGAGAGTGGAAGGAGAAACATGTGGCAGCTTAACAGCAAAGCTGAGGTCCAGACAGTTTTTTTTTTTTTTTTAAAGTAGAGGAGAAGCAGCATGCATCAATCAGTATTGAGAATGCTCCAATAAAGAGTTCCTTGGTCACTGAGCTGGAAGACATTTTGAGTAATACCTCCTGAAGATTCATCAATTCACTTGTGCACTTAGGACACCTCTACTGAGAGGATATTTGGTCTACTGTCACTTTACTTAGTACTCTGTCTTGGGGAGCATCCACTGTTATGGATGCAATAGAAATAAGATGACGTGTGCCTCTTGTGACTTTATTTTGATTCCCTCTAAATGCAGGTTCTAGCTTATTGCATTACTTTTTAGGCAAGAATAAAAGTTCTCACATTTTCTTTTGATATGTACCCACATTACATCCTTGTCCGATATGTGAAATATACTATTTTGTGGTGAGTCTGACCAGTACTTCATTGGCTGACTCTGAGAAGGGTCTTCAGGGAATTCTTTTTATAGGTGAATAGTTTAGGTGTTAAGGAGCACTCGTTCATCATATTCTTAGTTGCTTCCCTGTTAAAAACAAACAAACAAACAAACAAAAAACTTTATTATTTAACATCATTTAATGTGTCTCCTTTCCTGGGCTTCAAGTATACATTTGTCCAGTGGGTTGCCATTTTGTCATCTGGGACTTGGTTTCTGGTTTAGGTTACTGACTTAAACCATTTGCAGTGACTTTTCCTTTTTAAGTGCAAAATTTTATGCAAAGATCTTAATGCAAAAATCCCAGCTGTCTCATTCTGACATGCTTGTGTTCCTTTGCAAGGTAATAGTGATGTCCATCCTCAAACCTCTAATAGTTCTGAGTTAAACAAGATGAGCCATTGTCTCTGTGCGGTTTTATAATAGTGGCATATTTTGAGTAACACTTAAGGATGGTTTTTAAATCCTATTCACTGAATTGAAAAACTTTAAGTGGAGATGTTTGGGAACGTAGGGAGAGGGTCAAAGCGTAATTCTCTGTTTATAGACTCTAAAATGTCATCAGCTTTGAGGGTAGAATCAATCTGAATTCATCTCTTCATTTGATCAACAGATATTTATTAACTGTTTACCCTATGGCAGGTACTCAGCTAACTTTTAAATACATATGTCATTTTAAGATGTTTTCCTTTATGTTTTGCTTAAGTTTATTGTGAATATTTTTAGTTTTTGATATACATGTGCTGTACATTAACTCTCACCTTTTGATAATGGATAAACAGCCAACTCTAGATAGAAATGTGGAAAAGACAGAATCTGTTTCACATTCTCCTTATGTTATTCACTTTTAAAAAAGACTTAATGAACAGTGAAATTGACCAACAGTTTCACCTCCTCCTCTTTGCAGTTCTCCTAGTTTTTGTGGTACCTAGTAGACCTGAAAGAAGCATCTCGGAAGGGAGAAGTAATATGACCATATAATCAGACAAATAGACAATGGATCCTTTATAATTGTGAGGTGGCCTCATTTCTATTTTACATAGAAATTTGAAGTCTTTACTTGAGGTTATTCCCATTTAGGTGGGAGTAGTCTGTGAACAGCTCACTCATTTAGAGAGGATTTTTAAGAAGTCTTTAATTTGTAATTATTTGACCGTTATTAAACCAACATTTCATTGTTGAGACAGGATAAGGTTTTAGTTATTAAAACTATGTGTTCAGGATATAAAAATGACATGAACTAATTTTGCCTCAACTTAAGAGTTACTTAATTTTTTCAATATATGTAGTGAGATATTGGCTGGATATTTTGAAAGCCTAAATTACTTGGAATGTATTTGAAACCTCTCTTCTTATGTACTTCTGTTCAAAATGTTACTTATTTTTGGATCATTTATAGTGTAGGCTTAAAGTTTGGAGTTTTACATTTTCAGTTTTATAAAGACTTATAAATATATTTATGTTCTATTCAAACTAAATCATTTTATCCACATAATAGTCATTCAGCTGTAGCTGTCTGGAATAAAATTTCTTGAAGTAGGTAGCCATTTTCCACATGAAGTAACCATTTAAAAGTGCTTTTCATCTGATAGCATGTATTTTAATTTTTATAAATAGCACAGAACAATGGAAATATTTATGTAGCTAAGGGAGATTATCAGCTCCGGTTCAATAGTATGTTGTTTGGCATTAGTAGGCTGAGGATATTTTATAATTTTTAAAAAATACTTTTATTATTTTTATAAAATACATGTGCTCCTGTTATATCTTGTGTGTTAATCTAATTTCCTATCGTAGTCACCGATTAAAAGGAAATTGTGTACCAGTGGGGTTCTAAAACCTTGACATTATTTTAATCTGATAACAAATGGGTTTAAGTTCATGTTCTTTCAGTTGTTGGCAACAAATCTAAACCTGTATTTTTTGGATTTATGAGGATAAGTCCTGCTTTGGCAATCTTGTAGATCCTCCAGAGAATAGTTAAACAGTGATTAATCATTGTTTCTTCACTGAGTGTGCAGAAAAGAATGGAAAAGCTGCATTTCACACTTCTGAAGCAATTAATCCCCATGATCTTAGCCAGGTTTGTCTTGTAGATAAGTCGGGATACAAAACGGTACCTAATTTATCAATGTATGCATGCCATAAAGTATAAAACACACAATTTATTTCATATCATTTATAGTCAAATGTAAAAAAAGAGTGACTTTGCCATATCCAAGAGTGTTTCCTACATTACCTTCATATAAACTAAGTACCAGAGATTACAATGGGATTCCTGTTTATTGTGCACATCTGGTGCAGTCACTATGCATTTTCTCATTCACTTGCTGGCATTTTTAGTGATTGTGGCATAAATCACCTTGCTAATCAGAAACATAAGTGACGGGAAGTCATCTCCTTTTTTTGAACAATGGGAAAAAACATATGGCTTCTCAGACAGGACTTGGCTGTTATACTATTTATGTGGCATTATATTCTGTATTTAGAATTTCATATTAATTGCAGCGGTTTGATTGAAGGCATTGAATACGCAGGTTTGTGGTCAAAGTATTTGTTTTGTACCATTTTCAGAACAAACAGAAGAAGGTAAAATTAAATGCCTTGTATTAAAACATTGTTTTAATAAAAACTACTTTGGGATGAGTTTTTAAGGTTAAGATGAATTAAAGAAAATACATATATTTTAAAATGTGTAGATGTTTCTATGGATGCATAGATATAATAATTACAAGTTTCAATTTAGTTTTCAATTATACCTCTTTCAAAACACTGCATGGATTAGAGTAAAAATTACTGTCCTGCAAGTGCTAAAATATAAATGACAGTAATTTGCTTTTCTAGTAGTAGTGTTTCAAGATGGGTTGCATTTTTAATGAATTATTAGTTATTAGTTGGAACCACTTCTGCTCATACTATAACTAAAAGATGAAGTAAAGCTTTGTAAGGTAGGAGAAATTTATACCTGCAGTCTTCAAAGTGGATTGGCTGCTATTTGTTATACAATGCTTGCTATAGATTTGAAGGTATTTTTCTTTTTCCTCAGTAGTCACTTAATTCTCAAAAGGTAGTGACTATAACGGCCTTTCATCCTTACTTGGCTTTTTAATACCTAACTTCTTTATCACTTAGCGCTTTCCATTTTCTTACTATTGAGTGGTAAGGAAAGATTTATTTGAATGTTTGCATTTCAAGTGAAAATGTATTTGTTCAGAGAACCTTATGTCTTTTACAGTTTGTTTTCTAGATTACATGTAACGATAAATTAGGCAAATTTTTAAACAAATATTTCAGAGCCTATTTATTCAAATGTGTGTTATTTCCTTTGAAGTAGTCCCTTTGGGGAAGATGTATACATAATCCATTAATCAAAGTATTTTAGGAATGTCTCTTTTTGAATTTTCTTCAGTGGAATTGATGTATAGCTGCCCAAAATGGATACTTTGAGGGGAGATAAGATCCATCTTGTGTATATATGTGCAAGTATTTTCGTTAAAAAAAAAATCAATCAATCATAATAGCTTGTGCTACAGACTGTATATATCTTGTAGATAATTGGACACTCTGCATAGAAATAGAGTTTTGAAAAACTGCCTGAATTTTAAATAAATGGTCACACCTACCCATTTTGTTTTAGACATCTTTTGTGATACCGTCTCAAGGACCACCTGCAGTCGAGTCCACAAATTGAATAAACGTGACATAAGGAGAGACTGTTTTTTTTCTGTTGTCCTTGCTTGTTTAAAAAATGCCACCACCTAGATTCTCTAAGGTAGAGTGTGCTATTTTAGAAAATATATTTACAATTGAATTGAGACTTTACTAGATTAAAATTACCTAATCCTTAAAATTACCTGAAATTTATACCATGCTACCTCAGTTCTTGTCCATGTGTACTTTCTTCTTATTTCCTTCATGCCTTTAAAGCTTCCTCCTCCTCATTCCCCTGGTTTTGTTTTTTTTTTTTTAAGATTGAGATGCATTTGTTTTTTAGAACAATTTTAAAGTCATACAATTTTAAGCACGTATTTTTTTCTTCACCAAAATATAAAAATTATAGGAGGATAGGTTGTTAAAATCTAAGAAATATGCAATTTATAAGATGGCTAAAAGTACCCAAATAAATGACGAAGAGTAAAGAGTTCTATTTTTAGTGAGTGAACACTTTGGAATTTGTTAGTAATGGAGCTTTGAGGAAAAATTTCTTATATAGAGTGCTTGATGGGAAAAATATATTAACCTAAAGCATTTGCTTATTCATCATGTTTATAAAGCCAGAAATTTAATTTCTAAATGTGTATCATTTTTTGAATGGAATTGAACTACTAGTAATGTTGATATTTATTGTACATTTTGTCTAAAATTTGCTTTTTCAGAGAATTTGAATTATTCTTTTTCCTATAGTCTGTTCTTTGTCTCATTTATACTTATACTTGTTGGTGTACCTTACCCTCAAAAGTAGATTCTGATTTGAATGGAATTTGCAAGAAAAGCTATTGTTCTTTCCTTGTGTTCTCATGGCTTAAAGAAGGAATCCTCCCATTGTAGGGATAAATGTACTGGTAATTCCTGGCCAGGGGGATTATCGCTTGTTGTTCCACTCTATAGCTACCCCTTTCCTACCTTGGTGTTTTTCTGGAAGTACCTTTTGGAATGTTGACAGAGGCAGAATGCCTCCTACTGCTGAAGCGCTTTGGGTAGGTGGTGTGCCATTGTTGGCACAATCACAGTAAAGTCCAGATAAAAATATTAATTTGTGGTGCCCGGATGGCTCAGTTGGTTAAGTATCTGACTCTTGATCTTGGCTCAGGTCATGGTCTCACAGTTTGTGACTTTGAGTCCTATATCAGGCTCTGTGCTGGTTGTGCAGAGCCTGCGTGGGATTCTCTCTCTCCTCCTCCTCTCCCTATCCCCCTACCTCTCTGTCAAAATAAATGAATAAACATAAAAGAATAAACATAAATAAACATAAAAGAAAGGTTAATTTGTGAGCTATTTCCCAAAGGGAGGCTTTTATTTCTGATTGGGAAATTTGCTTTGGGTGGCAAATATAATTCAGAGATTTTAATGTGAAAAATTTTTTAATTTCATTTGTTGATTTTGAGAGAGACACAGACAGCACAAGAGGGGGAGGGGCAGAGAGCAAGGGACAGAGAATCTCAAGCAGGCTCTGCAGTGTCCGCGCAGAGCCCCACACGTGGCTCAAACCCATGAACTGTGAGATCATGACCTGAGCCTAAACCCGGAGTCCTATGCTTAACTGACAGCCACCCAGGCGTCCCTAATGTGAAATCTTTAATGGAGTGTATTGAGTATGAAAAACACGGAGCAAGAAAGGATATTCCATGTTTAAATAGTTCGACTTTTTGTTGTTGGTGGTGGTTGGTTGGTTTTTGTGTTTAAGACTCTTTCTGGGTAGAGTATTATCAATGAGGCCCTCGAGTACCACTTCAGGAGTTCAGCCATATCTGGGATGTGGTGACCAGCAGGATTGGCCTGCTGATAGTCTTTAATGTGTAGGAACAAAAGTGATTTTTTTTTTTTTAAGGAAAATGAAAGAATAAAGAGCCAGACCTGGTGTTACAGTATTAGTTTTTAGAGAGGCAGCATTTTGGAGTTCATCCAGGGATCTGTTTTGTTTTCTGGTCCAGATGTCTTAGGCCTTGTGTCGGAGACCTGTGGAGATAGAAAGGTGGGTGGGCTGTGAGAAAACAAATACTATACTAACAACAGGAGGATAAAGAGAAATACCGTAAGGTACTTGGGGACGAGCAAGTATCCTCTCGAGAGCTTGTATCTTCTAAGCTCAGAGACCAGTAGAAAGGCATTCTTTCTACTCTTTGCCACGATCCACAGGGTAATTGGCATTTTACAGACTGCGTTTCGCTGGCAGTGTTAGAAAGGCGTGGGGCAGCAGTGCTGCTCGGCAGAGCAGTAGTTAGAGCAGAGGTCAGCAGGACTCAAGGCGAGTGGGCGTCCGCTGAAGAAGCCGTAGTGGTCTCTGTCAGTGACAGTGGCCGCCAGTAATCAACAGTACAGAGCAAAGGCAATACCTGGGTGGAAATAACAGATGAGGCCCACCCAAGCTTAATTTGGAGGGAATGGAGTCAGCTGACCTCAAATACCACACAGAGAGAGGCACAAAGAGGGGTGAGATGATCATTGTGTATGGTAGGTGACTGCCAGCTGATTGGTCTTGCTCATGAATACATATGAGATACTTGAGGATGACTCCTTGAAATGTTCTGGGGAACAATTTATAGGGGCTTGGCATCCTGCACTGTGGATTGCATTAGAGTTCTCTAGAGAAGCAGATCCAATAGGAGATGTACATATAAAACAGGTATTGGTTCGTGTGGTTGTGGAAGCTAAGAGGTGATGGGGTTTGGGAATGGTGATGATGGGGCATCCAGAGCTGATGGCCAAGAAAAAATTCTTGAGAATTTGGTGCAAAAAAGGTGATTTTATTAAAGCACTGGGACAGGACCTGTGGGCAGAAAGGGCTGCTCTGGGGTTGTGAAGAGTGACTGGTTATAAACTATGGAGATGGGGGTGGGGTAAAAGAAAAAGATTTTCAAAAATACTTTCATATGCTAAATTTAGAGGCCTGTTGATACTGGAGGGCTTGCTATTGTCAGGCTAAGGTTGTTTTTCCCTCTAGTAAGTCATAAACATTAAGACAGTAGAGAGTTTCTGGAGGAATATTTTACTCTGTATTTGCCTCAAGTATTTGTCAATGGGTTGCAGGCTATAGAGAAATTTAATTTTATCTACATTTTCTTCTTGCCTTTGTTCCCTACATCACTATGGAGGGGAGGATGATGTTAGGGCTCCAGGAAACTGAGTCTATAGGCTTCTGGAGATTAGGCTATTGCTTTTTTTCTTTTAATTTACCAAGACATTTGAAAACTGATTGGAGACTCTTGTCCTGTATGACTGTGATCTCTATCAGTTAACCATTTGTTTTTCCCTTTCCTTTGTTCTTGGGCTTCCAGGAGTGCCTGAAGAATGTCACACATATCCCACGGGATGGGGGGAGGCTGGGGGGTGGGGAGGGTTAGCTTGTGCTTTGCCCTAAGCTTGCCTTTGGCTCCCTCATCAGGAAGTCCCAAGATATGCCCTCTGCAAGCCGGAGAACCAGGAAAGCCTGTGGTGCAATTCGTTCTGAGTCTGAAGGCCTGAGAATTGGGGTGATAAAGGTTGGGGGTGGGGAGATAGTCAAATCCTGGTCTGAGTCTAAGTATCTCAGCTGATGCTGAGAGAGTGAATTTGCCTTTCCTCCATGTTTTGTTCTATTCATGCCCTCACTGTATTGGATTATGCCCACCCACATTAGTGAGGGCATTTTCTTTACTCCGTCTGATTCAGATGTTAATCTCTGTGTCTCTCATAACATTTTACCAGCTATCTTAGCATCCATTAGGT
Organism: Prionailurus viverrinus; assembly: GCF_022837055.1. NCBI lineage: Eukaryota > Metazoa > Chordata > Mammalia > Carnivora > Felidae > Prionailurus > Prionailurus viverrinus. Next base: position 24,173,149 of record NC_062569.1, read on the forward strand.
CCATCAAATTGACATATCATATTAGCCATCACAGAGATGAAGGTGAGAACCAGCAAGTATGAGTTACATTATTTTGTAAAATAGCTTACAAATACTAAGGATTTTTTTTTTTTTCTGTTTTCCACAAAACATTTTGCTTAGTTACCAATGGTGGCAAAAAGTATTCTAGGTGTTGGATCAACCAAGTTAAAATAGGATTCTTTCCCTTGGGAGCTTGCAGTTTATAGCACAGAGAATGGCAATTTAAAAAATTAATATCTAGTTGGGGGTGGGCAGGGGAAGTTTTGCCCATTAGAGATGCCTTGTGTTGGTCAGGAATGGTCTTCCTCTAGCAATGCTCTCTGGCTGGGGTGCGTATGGCCTTGAATTGAACACTGCTGTGGATCCTGAAGGTATGACAGCTGGGAAGTGTCAGTGAACTTCACTCCTCCCAGCAGTTCCTCTCTGAGTGCTGCACCTCATTGACTGCCACAGTGGGCTATGGGGTTCAGTTGTTGTGAAATAGAAGTAATGCCTACTATTTCTTTATTTCCTCTTCTTTCGGCAAATTGTAGACTCAGAGAAGGTGACTGAGATTGAGCAAATATTAGAATGATTTCAGGAAAGATAACAGCTGACAGATGCAGAACAAAAGAGGACAATGTATTGATAAGACATTAGTGGAGATAGTAGCTCATATAGTCTAGGATTGTTGGGGAAGGAAGTGAAACTAGAAGGGGAACAAGAGATTGAAATTAAGTGAAGTCAAAGAAGTAGATGGTTTCAGTGAGTTTGAAAACACTTGTACTGAGGGAAGGGGTAAGAGGGGATTGTGGCGACAAAGTAGTTTATTATATTAGTTTAAGATTAATAGCCAGATTCCAGGAAATTCTCATACTCTGAAATGTCATCATGTGAATTGGGAATAAAATTTTGCTTGCGAAAAATGACAATTATGTATATATCAAAGAATCACAACCACAAACACCGTGAAAATGTATAACGATATAACTATTTAATTTTAGTAGTGTAACTCTTCTTCAAAGTAAAGTTTCGAAGCCACTTGTATGTTGAGTTTCTTGATTAAGTGTGTTCATTTGCCAGGAAGTGCAATTTTTTTTATGAGAATTTTTTATGAGTTTTTTTTCAATTTATCTTACAGTCTAAGAAAGTATTTCAGTATTTTTTTCCTCAAAAGAGAAACATGCGAGTTCTGTCTTCTTCTGAAGAGTTTGTGTCTTTATACTTGATAGAAAAATCAGAAATGTGAAAAAACATTCAAAGCATGTATAGCCAAACATTTCTTGAACTGAAAGTAATAAAGGTAAGATAGCAGTTTTAAATACATGAAAACAACTTTTCAGTAGCTCTTCCTTTGTAGAAGAGAATCAGGAATTGCAACCAATAATTCAGACAATTAAAATAATAAGAATGATTGTTAGAAGGGTGGATGAAACTTTATAAAACAAGTATACTGAAATGTAATTGAAGATTCTAGGTGGATGTTCACTGTGAAATTCCTTCACCTTTTCTGTATATTCAAAAATATTTGTGATAAAATGTTCAAAAAATAATACAGTGGCTACAAATTTGAAATGCATAAAAAACGATAGTCTGATGGATAGATGGATAGGTCAGTGATAAAACAAGTCTAGTAAAATGTCAGTTATAGGATCTAGATGGTAGGTAAAGGAATGTTCAGTGTAACATTATTGTAACTTTTCTGAATGTTTGAAAATTTTCAGAATAAAATGTTTGAGAAAATAGTGTCATAAACACAACAATGTTTGGCATTAGAGATTAGAGTTGTACTTGTGTGCCCTTAGACAAGGTAACTACTCTCTGAGCTAGTTTCCTCATAACGTATAGTTTATAGATAGTTTCAGGAATTAGAAAAAATACTGTAAAGCCACTGGCAAATGATAGGCATTTATTTGAAAATGCCTCCGATAGTAACTATATAAATTCCAAATTTAGGGATCATGTCTTGGTTTTTGCCTAATATATTTAGAATTTCTGGATGTATGAGCCAGTTAGTTATTTGATGGAACTAGGATGAGGTGAATTCAGGGTGCAAATTTTTATTATCAAGACCGCTTAATTTCAACAGTGTCTGTGCTCCTTGTTCAGAGGCTCTGTGTTTTCTGGCTTAGTCTCTAAGCCAGAAAGTTACTTTCTAGTAACTACCAAGGCAAAGTTTACTGCCTTTAAAAGTATTTTCATTTCGTAAAGTACGTAAGTTCCATGAAGTGGAGTTACTGTGTTCCTGTCTTTATTGGTAGTTCCTTCTGAATATATGTATACTATACATCAGTGTGAGGGTTTTTGAGTCACATTAACTTTTTTAGAATATATAGTAAATGTAAATCATACTGCAAAATAATGTAGTTATGAATTATATTTATAAATGTGTAAATATTTACTGCATATAATGTTCACTAGTACTTCATCTGTGACTTTTTTTTTCTTTATTTTCTTAAATAAAAACCAGCCATTCTTTGGTTTCTTTTTAAGAAATAAACTTCTATTTTTGGTTTGTTTTGAACTTCAGCTTGAAGTGCATTTGTAAAGTATAATCCTCTTGTTTTTTTATTTGTTCTGTTTCAATATGCAGGATGGATAAAAATTACTGAACTTTTTATATTTATGTAAATTTACTTAAAATTAAATTCAAATTTACTACCATATGCCTCAAGGGCTAAACATAATATAGACTATTATAATCATTTATATAAATTAGTTTTAAAAACCAGTTCAATATGTTGAATCAATATGTCATGAATTTCATATCTGTATAGTTGTCATCCTAGTAAATTCAATGGCATGTACTTTTACAGCATACAGATTTTAAATAAAATTGAATAGACTTTTCTAGCCTGCATTATGGAGGAACTTCTGTTATCTTCCAGTTGAATGATTTCATATCTAAAAAGAACCCGGCAACTTCAGTGTGAGGCAGCCACGTTTTTTATACCCATCAAATCTGATCGGACAGTTTCATCTCTTAGTAATAATTCACTGATTGGCCTTCGTTTGCTAATCTGTGTGTGATGTAGAATAACATGAAAATAAATTTTCGTTTCAAAGCGTTGTTCAGGGAGTGGCCTTGTTTTCTTTCTGTGGGTGTTTGCCAGTCTGTGGCTACAAATCTTTGTGAAACTTTAGGGGAATGGCAAGACATCTCTGAATCCACATACTTTTGTGTATTTCGTGTATTTTGTCAGTTAGTGAAGACTGAAAGTACTTTTACTTATGTCTCTGTGTGGAGGGCAGATCTGTGAGATTTTTTGAAATTAAGAGTATCTCCTCTCTCCCTCTCGGTGCCCCTCCCCCACTCTCTCTTTCTCTTTCAAAATAAGTAAATAAACTTACAAAGGAAAAGAGTATCCTCATATTCGGATAAGGATCATCAATATTCTAGGAACATCAAATATTCCATAGTTTACCTGAATGAAAAATTTAAGGATAAGTAAAATACTGGCAACTTTTGGGAAGACCAGATACATAAGGAAATCTTGGTAGAAAAAAGCAGGCAATAAACTTCTTGAGCAAAAACCTAGAATAAGAGTAATGAATTATATAGTAAATATATTTTCTGTTGTCAAAATAGAACAGAAGGTTCCTATTCATTCTTAAATCCAGATCTTACTGGAATTTAAATTTTAATTCACTTAAATTCTGATAAAAATTTCAAAAATATGGAAGACTTAATGTAAGCAGATGTTACAGTATTTGTCTTTGGCTTTGAATGCTAAGCGGTCCAGTGTACTACTATTTTTATGTAATTGTAAAAATCAGGTCATTTTAAGTGCAACCTAACAGTTGTTACATTAGGTTACACTATTTAATGCTTGACAAAGAAATATTTAATATATAAACAAAACCAGTTTCCACCAACCCCTTGACAGTGTTCTCTTTTCATAACCAAATTAAGTTAATATTTCTCACCTGTTATTTGTTACGTTTATAAAAAAAAATAGAATGACCTATTTTAAAAAACAGTAATATATACCTTTCTTTACCAATCTCTCATTTTCTCTATTTTCTAAATATAAAATAGGAATGAAAAATGTCTATTTCTTATATTTGTACAAAATTTCTTTTCTTAAGCAGGTGCCTATCAGGGTCATATGTTCTAAAATCTTATTCTCCCCACATTCAAAAATGAATGAAAAATGAAGAAAAGCATTTACCTTTAAACTGTCATCTTCTTAAATGCTTCCTAGAACATGATTACCAAAATCTATGTTCTATGAAGAGAAGTGGTAGCAAGAAAACAAGGATTAGAATACTGTCTTAACTCGTTATTTTGATTCAGTAGGTCAGGATTTTTTTTTTATTATTATTAATTTTGTGTAATCTGAGAATTTTCTACTTGGATGCCTTTTGTTCTTGAATACTTTTTGCCTTTTTATACTTGTGTGTGGTTTTTACCATGTCAGATATAGGTGTATTTTGTTTATTTAGACCAATTTCTAATTGTTTTCAGAAAGCATTGAAAGCTGAAGACTCTAAGTAATTTATTTTCAATGTGTAGTATTTACTGCTGTGCTGTATATACATTTTATATTTATGTCAGGAAAGGGTTGCAGAGGGGTGCTTTAGAACCACCTTTTCAGCTCTAAATAGCTATTGTGTACATATGGTAAGGTACTGCTGCTTAACAATTAGTAACTGCTTTGATGAAACTAAATTACATGTTTAAGTTCCCATCAGGAAGTCGCTTCACATATCTGTATTAATGTATTCAAGGCTCGAGAAGGAAAGTTAATTTTCCAGCTTAAATATTTAATTCAAGCTTAAAATTTAGTCTGTAATTAGAGCTCCCAAATGGCAGGAACATGGAGTATTTGTCCATTTTAATTAGATTGTTGTTTACCTATTAATTATATATCATATCTTGTCATATAGTTTTGATGGTAACAGATGGTGCTAGGAGTTAGTAAGGGTTTCAACAAAATAAGATTCCACATGATTTATTAAGTTGCACTTTATTAGTGAGTGGTCTGCTTTAGTCAGGTTATTCTGAATAAGAACTGTGCACCATTCACTAATTTTAGTAATTATCCTTTTGTGGAAATATTGAAGACAAAAAAGTCTGAGACGAGTAATGTCTATTTAGAAACAAAATGAATTAGTCTAGGACTATTTATTTTTAAGGAGAATGTATTGTCAAATTGTATAATTGGTATGAAGTTTAGTGCATTTTGCTAGGATAGAAGTCAGGGAATCAGAATTTTATTCATCAGCAAAAATGTAGGCATGGGGATATATAATGATTCAGGGTATGAGAAATAGTAGGATGATGATTCAGTTATTTTTTTACCAAGACATTCCTTCTCTGTCTATTGAGTTTAACAAGAAGACAAGGTTCTTTGTTTACCACAATATCTAAGAGCAGACTGGTATCTAGTGAAGTTGACCTACAGAATTTCCATATTCAAAAAGTAAATGCCAACTAAATAGAAAGGTCTGCTAAGTTGTTTATACAAGATTTTACTAATTTTTTTGTTACCAACTCAGCTTCCTAAAATGAATGAATTATACATATATATGTATGTCTAGAAAGAAAGAAAAACAGAGAAGAGGGAGAAAAGGGGGAAAGGAATGAGGGGTTAAATATTTAATCTTTTAATCTGATACAGTTTGAAATCTACTATAGTCTTTAATATGATTAACTTGAGAGTACATTTTGTTACTTTCTTAGCTCATGAGGTTTTTATTTCAAAAATCTGTATCAGTGTTTTATACCAAAAGGTAAACAGAAGGCCCAGCCCCAGTTTTACTGATTTTAATATTTGCTCTGGAAGGGCCCCCTGGTATGTATCAAATCTTCAAAACTCTGTCCTGTTATATACATTACCTTCTGTAAGCAGCTTGGTTTTGGTTAGTTTTATTTTTATCTTGTTTTTGTCTTTTAATTTGTCTCCATTTAAACCATGTCAATTTTTAGAAATATATTTGTTGGTATCATAACTAATTCTTTATGGTGAGGTGGCATTTTAACATTAAGTATATGATTCTACATGTTCATAGTAGACTGTTAGAGATGTATCATATGGTACTCATAATATGTATGAAATGATAACTTTACTATGGCCTTAGTTTCATTGCCTTCAGAATGTTGTGAGTGCTTAAAAATTTATCTCAAATATTTTGCTAAACCATCATATGGGAACTTTGCTTAATTATAGTTGCAGTAATTAAAGAGAATATCAAAGGAGAAAAATTGTTATTCTTTTAGTATGCATAGAGCCTTAGTTTGAAAGTTTGACTTCTTAACATTTCTACTTTTTCTGGACATATGGGAATTTACATTTTTCAGCAAAATTTATCAAATGTATAAGTTTCAACGCACACACACACACACACACAACTGAATTGAAGCATATAAATGAAATGAAAGAAAACAAATTAATTCCTTATTGATTTTAAAATAATGAAAAGATGTCCTCTATAAAGAAACAAGGTAACTTGATTTCTTTTTTATAAAGCATGTGAGATATACCATATATTTGTTGTTTTGTTTTATCTGGGAGAAAGAAATAACTATTTGGTGACTGTTAACAGAAACAGCAAGTGAAAATAGAAAAATGCTATCTTAGAGATGAGGTTTTCTTTGGGGTTTATTCTCCCCAACCCCTGACTCACCACTTCATCTCTTTGGGGGACGTTTATTTCAGCAGCCAACCATGTACTTATTTAACTTTTGCAATGAAAATGGCAGTCTGATTACTTTGTTGGAATTATTAGTTTTTTCTTTACTTAAAATAGCAGTGTATGAAAAATATTTTAGAAAATGTGGTAGTCGGTACATCATTTTTATTACTTGATACTAATTTGAACCAAATTAGATTTGTTGACCTGTTTATTATTTTCTTCTTTTTCATTCAACACTAGAGTATTACTCTGCAATATGATAGATTCAGAATTAAAATAATCTGTAAGCAGTGTTTTCAAGATTTGAGATCTCAGGATTTGATGGATGGATGCTAATTTGTTTTAAAGCACATATGAAACAAGACACCCATTTATCTGGGCTAAGTACTTAAGATAGAGATGATGGTTTGATCAGGTCTTTATCAGTAGTAGTGGGTATACATAGTTTACACTTTTTTTTTAATTTTTTTTTCAACGTTTACTTATTTTTGGGACAGAGAGAGACAGAGCATGAATGGGGGAGGGGCAGAGAGAGAGGGAGACACAGAATCGGAAACAGGCTCCAGGCTCTGAGCCATCAGCCCAGAGCCTGACGTGGGGCTCGAACTCACGGACGGCGAGATCGTGACCTGGCTGAAGTCGGACGCTTAACCGACTGCGCCACCCAGGCACCCCTATACTTGTTTTTTTTTTTAATTGGACCTGTTTGGTTGGCTAAAGTGTCCCTAACAACATTGCATAAAAGCATTAATAGCCAATATCCTTGCCTGTTTCTGACTGTTAAGAAAAATACATTTGTGTTTTACTGTTGTGTCTTCTGTCAGTGGTTTTTCCATGCTAATAAATGCTGTATTAAAGAATGACAATTTTATTTTTTATGTATTTTTCATTAGGAATGAGTGTTAAATTTTATCAAGTTTGTTATACTCAATGAAATGATGTTAAGGTCTTTTCTCTTTTAGCTTACTTATGCAATCAGTCAATAGGTTTGCTAATATTAAATTGCCCTTTCATTTCTGGAAAGATACCTTCTTGGTCATGGTATTTTGTGAGATAAGCATTCTTGTACTCTCTTTGTCAGATTTTGGTGTTAGAGTCATGCTAACATAAAACGAGTTGGGATGCATACCTTCCTTTTTTATGGAACAGTTTAAACATAATAGAAATTATTAATTTCTGGAAGTTTGTTAAAATTTACCCACACTATAATCAAGGTGCCTTTGGTTGGGAGTGAGCAGTATTGTGGTGATGGAGGAAAATCTTTGATTACATTTCTGATAGCTTCTAAATTTATTGGTGTATTCAGGTTCTTTGCAGCTTATTGAATTGATTGTGGAAATCTGTCTTTTGTTAGAAGACTATCCATTTCATTAATTTCCCTTTATTTCATTTAGATCTTCAAATTTGTTGGCATAAAGTTGTAGATAATGTTCCTTTTTCTTCCTCTGTTTTTAAAAAAAAATTATTTAGGTCTGGGATTACATCCCCTTTCTTTTTTCTTTATTAAAAAAATTTGTTTTACATCTGTTTATTTTGAAGAGAGAGAGAGAGAGAGACAGGGCAACAAGTGGGGGAGGGGCAGAGAGAGAGAGGGAGACACAGAATCCGAAGCAGGCTCCAGGCCCCAAGCTGACAGCACAGAGCCTGACACGGGGCTCAGACTCACAAACTGTGAGATCATGACCTGAGCCGAAGTCAGACGCTTAACCAAGGGAGCTACCCAGGCGCCCCTATATCCCCTTTCTTTTAACAACTGATACTAAGATGTTGTTGTTGTTTGCTTTCATTAATTTGTTTTTAACCTTTTCAGTGTAAAATAGAAAACTGTAAAACAAGTGTGTATCTTGTTGAAATATTGTAAGACAGACATGCTTGTAATTATCATCCAGTTCAAGAAATAGAGCTTTGCCAGCCCCTTTAGAAGCCCTTCCGTGTGCTTTATTACGGCACCATTTCTGTCTCCAAAAAATTAACCACTCTTCTGACTTTCAGAATAATGACTTACTTAATTTTCTTTATGGTTTTATTACCCAAGTGTGTATCTCTAAACACAGTTTAGTTGCCAATTTTTAAAAACGATTTTTGCATTTTTAGGTCTTTCTTATTCTATAGTTTTCTCCAACTCTTTCTGTTCTTTACAAGTGACCTATTGAAACCTTGCAGAGGTCACTGCAGTCTGTATTTTGCTGATCCCGTATTTATGGTGCAGGTAAACATTTCCTTCTATATTTTCTTTAAATTGCCAGGTGGCATGAGAGCTTAATTAGATTTAGATTTAATTTCTTAGGCAAGATTATAGGTGCTGTTCTATCCTTTCATCAGGAGGCATATAGTATTTTATCATTTTAAATGTTGGCAGCCATTAATGCTCAAAGTCTAGACCTATTAACTCATTATTTCAATTACTATATGGTGATTTTGTTATATAAGCTGTCTAGAAGTGAAATTTGTTTCAATTTCTGATTATTTAATAAGGATTTTCTTTGGCATTGAAAAAATTCTACATTTGCATTGTGGTCAACAAATGTGGGTTTTGTATTTTTACAGTATTAAGATTATCTTCTATATGTAAATTTGCAGATGTTCCACTGGGATTTGTAAAGAACTTCTATTTTTCTTGTGTTTGTGATTTAAATGCTTTGTATTAAGTCAAATTTATTAATGTATTCTTTAAAAAATTTTTTTGTTTATTTTTTACATTTATTTATTTTTGAGAAACAGAGTGAGACAGAGCGGGGGAGGGGCAGAGAGAGAAGGAGACACAGAATCCAAAGCAGGCTCCAGGCTCCGAGCAAGCGGTCAGCACAGAGCCTGATGCAGGGCTTGAACCCACAAACTGTGAGATCATGACTTGAGCCGAAGTTGGACGCTCAACTGACTGAGCCACCCACGCGCCCCTATTAATATATTCTTTAAATGATGTGTGTTTTTATTTATGTAGCTCTACATGATCAACCAAACTTATAAGAGTAGGCTTGCATTTTAAAAGATTACTTCTAGTAGTAGTCTTTTAGGATTGTTTAGAGGTATGACCCATACTAGAGGCATGGAGATCACACTGTTTTTTAGTTTGGTGGGGGGGGGGGGATTTATCTAAGTGAGAAATGATAACTCTGAATTAAGACATTGGTGATAGAAAATGGAAGATAGATCCTAAAATATTTAGGAGGTAGATGTAGAAAATGAGGGAGACAAAAGTTTCTAATCTCTGTTTTGTGATTAAAGGATGATAGTGTGGTAAAGCATGACTTAGAACAGGGGTTGACTTAAGTCTGGTTCATAGGCCAAGTCTGACCTGCCATTCATTTTTGTACAACTCACAAACCAACCATGACTTCTACATTTTATTTTTTTAAGTAAGCTCTATTCCCAATGGGGGGCTTGAACTCACAATCCTGAGATCAAGAGTCATATGCTATACCAACTGAGCCAGCCAGGCACCCCTGAGTTTTTCAGTGTATTTTTTTTAAACATTTCTTTATTTTTGAGAGACAGAGAGAGGCAGAGCATGAGTGGGGGAGGAGCAGAGAGAGAGAGGGAGACACAGAATCTGAAGTAGGTTCCAGGCTCCGAGCTGTCAGCACAGAGCGTGACACAGGGCTTGAATTCACAAATCATGAGGTCACAACCTGAACCGAAGTTGGATGCTTAACTGAGTCACCCAGGTGCCCTGAGTTTTACAGTTTTTAATATTTTAAAATAGAAGAAAAGTGGTATTTCTTGACACATGAACATTTATATTGTTTAAAAAATTCAATAGAGTAAATCTGAAGATTAGTGATTCATGAATTGGACATCATCCCATCTAGCCAACAGAAAGGAGCTCTGAGGATTTGTACAAAATGGAAGATTTTTATAGGCAGAAAGAAGTGGGGCAAGATAGTTACTTTAGCAAAGAGTAGCTTGTTTCAGGCAACCTTGGCGGGAAGATAGGGGTCAGTCAGACTAAGTCCCTAGTGCTGACCATGTAATTCCAGATTGACTGGTTAAAGGTCATATTCCTGGGAGAGGCTGAAATTGCAAATAGGTTTGGTAGTAAGTCTTGGTTTGTTGATGTGAGGCTAAGCACAAGTGACTCCATTTTGGATCTGTTGTTTCTTTCTTTCTTTCTTTTTTTTTTTTAACAATGTAGAATTTAAATTTCAGTGGCCATAAAGTTTTATTATAACATAGCCACACTTGTTAATTGACAGCAGAGTTGAGTACAGTAGTTAAGACAAAGACTGGCCCACGAAGCCTAAAATAATGACTGGCCCTTTACAGAATGAGTTTGCCATCTAACTCCTAGCTGAGAAGTACCCTCTCTTCCCCAAATTTTCTCATTCCCATTCAATCTGGCATTCATAACCAATAATTTCTTAAAGGGCTTTTACTTACTTTTTATTAAAATTATTTTTAATGTTTGTTTTTGAGAGAGAGCATGCACAAATGGGGGAGGGGCAGAGAGAAAGGGAGAGAGAATCCCAAAGCAGGCTCTAAGCTATCAGCGCAAAGCCCGACTTGGGGCTTGAGTCCATAACCCTGATATCATGACCTGAGCCGAAGTTGGGCCTTCAACTGACTGAGCCACCCAGGCGTCCCAGGGATTATTATTTTTAAAAATCCTACGTATAACTGCATGAATTCAACCCTGCTCCTGACCATTCATTTTTGACGTCATTGATATCCATTCCCCATACAAAAATTTTTTGGTCTTTTTGTATGATTATTGAAAACTTTTAAAAGAGAAGTCCATTTGATATTTGTATGCTATTAAATCAGTGGATTTTACTAAATACTGTTCAAACAGTCTTTGCCATTAGTGTTATTAATTTATAATTTAAGGTGATAATTTTGTACAGACTGTTAGGTTTGTGTTTTCCATAGTGTCTCTTTTTTCATGAGCTCAAACTGCAATTTACATAAACAAATTGATTATTAAAAATCATTTTGAGAGCAAATCTGAGGTTTTGGGAAACAAGATTTTGGTTTTAATAAAGATTTGATATTAGAGTTTGTTTACTTACAAAGTTATAGTTTATTGATTTGTTCAGGTGTTATAAAATAGAATTTTAGCAAAACAAGAATTCTTGGAAAAAAAGGCTGATCTGATAAAATGTTTATAGGTAGAGAGAAGATTTTTGGTTCTGTTAAAAACAAGACAACAGGTCCTAAATAGACTCTCTTATGCTAAGCCCTACATCACCAGACTGAGACTTAGCTTAATTACAGTATTGGCTCCCCTAGAAATGGAATCTTAAACCAATCAGGAATGGCTTAATCAGTAGCACCAATTAGGTAATCTCCCTGATCGATCCCTCCCATCCCATGAAGAGAAGTGACCTTGCCATAACCACTTTGCTTTTTTGCCTAGTGTAACTTCTTGTTCCTGCTCCCTTCTGCCTATAAAAGTCATTCATTTCCTATAGCTCCTGGGAGCTTCCTTCCGTCTGTTAGATTGGATGCTGCCTGATTCATGTTCTTTGAACAAAGCCAACAAAATCTTTAAAATATACTCAGTTGAATTTTGTTTTTTAATTGCTATTATAACAATATAAATGGATACTCTTATCCACAAGAGAAAAAAATTTGTATCATGGGAATTTCTAGTGTTTTTATAACATAGTTCTTTGTAATCAGGAAACCAGCACTGACCCATTCTTAGAAATTCAAGATGACACTGTTATGGTTTTGTATGTGGTTGTGTTTTTCTCTGCATTTATTTACTGTCTGTCATACATAAATTTCTGATATTTATGTCCTGGCAAATTGGAAAACGTTATCTTTTAATTTCTTTCATCTTCCTATGGCTGTTACTTGTGTTCAGATTTAAAAAAAAAAAAAAAAAAAAAAGCCAGCGGTGACTCCATGGAAGTTGCCAAGAAAAGCATGCAAAATATATTTCCATTTGAATGCTTGTTAGCAGCAGAGCACATTGTTAAACTTTATATTTTTATTTAGGAGAGTGCTATATTGATATATAAACTTCTAATCCCATCAAATAATTACATCCAAATGGGAATGTTAATTCATTTATGCCATTGTGTGTCCAAGGAGCTCTGAGGAGAGGATCCATCGCTCTGTTCTTTTCCTAGATAACCAGATTTCATAGCTATCTTGTAAATATTGTTACTGGGAAATTTTTTAATGTTTGTTATATTAATTCTTGATTTACACTTATTTATCTAGTTCTGTTACAAGTAGTTAGAATCAAATACTTGCTCTTTTACTGATGACAAACATTTATCAGTGCATAACATGCTTTTCATTCATGTTAAGCAGTTTTTATTTTAACTTTTATTTTGTGTTGAAGGAGGAGGGTACTGTAGGTTGTTTGACACATGCATTTTGTGAACAGTGTAAAAATTTAAGTTCTCTTTGACTTCTGCAATTTTGGCTTTTCCTGTGTATGTGTTTACCGGTGTCTTAAATGTTCCTTTTTTTTGTTTATCCTTCCTTCTATTCCTCTTGTTTTTTATTCCTACTTTTGGTACTCACCAAAATAATAGAAAGGGTCACTGCCTGTAATTCACTTTGTATGTAAATTATTGTTCTAAGGGCAGTTAATAATGGTTACTTCGTGCTTTTAAGGGGTTTTCTAGTCTATGGCAATCAGTTATGAAATGTTTTTCTGAATAGTAAAATTAACTAAATTGTCAGGCTTGAAAGTGCATTATCCTTTTGATACCTGAGAGTTGATTTAAGATTATCCTTTAAAAATACCATATACAAACAATTGCATTCTAATAAACTTTCAGAGATGGAAGAGAAAGATATGCAACAAGGTATGTCCTGATCAAACCCTGGAATCAGAGGTTATTCTGGTAGTAGTGTATAAATTAGTATTCCTGAGTTGGGTGATGACTAAATGTGAAGAGAAGATGAAACTACAAGTAACGGAAATGAAGTTTAAAACTTGCCAATTGCCCTTTTTTTTTTTTTGGTAGGTAAAAACTATTAAATATTAGCATTTTCATATGGTTCAATTTAATACATTCATTATTAAGTAGTGTTAGTAAGAAAAACGTAACTGTTAAATATTTGAATGAAGAGATCAATTGAATGGTTGTATCATTTGTAAAGAAACGGTCAGTGACACTAGAATGGAAAGATCTTATGGGGAAAATTGATGTGTTTTCTAACTTCCAAATCCTATACTCCCTTTAGGAAGGCTCTAACTCAGATCCCATTTTCATAAAGCTTTTACTCAGCACCCAAGTACAGAAAAGTGCTCCGTGATGGGAGAGGATAGAGAACATTATATATTCATTTGTCAGCAACCTTTGTTGATTTTCTAGAATGTGTTCCTGAGTATTGTATAACAAAAAGGAAGACTGAGCACACAAGAACAGTTGGATCCCTATCGTTCTCTCCAAAGGAATATGTTCAGCCTAAGCCTCTTAATGTTCTTACTTATTGTCCTATTTTCTTTTACTTTCTCCTGCCCTATAAGGACATGTACTATCTCCAGCATATGAGAGCTTCCCTATTGGTTACATTAGCTGTGGCTGCCTGTCAAATTCTGACTAAAGCTTCCCAAATTACTCCTTCATGAACTAACACACCATGATTCTTTCAAAAATTCTTTTCAAAAGATGTTTCTGGATGAGTTCCTTTTAAAAGAATGGAGTAGTGAAATGATAAACAGTGAGGTTTGGTTAAGGACGTTTTATATTGACTAATAATCTCTTTATAGTGACCTTGGCCTGCTATTTTAATCTTAGGTTAACATTTATGCAATATTTTCATACCAGATATACTTATGCTTTTACAGAGTTATGGGTCCTATCTGATGCTTTCATATATCTCACTTTAAGAGACAGATGAGGTGAAAGTTGACTATAAAAAGTAGCATACACCACCCAGAAAGAAGATATTACACCCACATAGTAGGCTGAGTGTCTAGTGAAAAGATACAGGATTTAAGGGCTGGAAAGAGCGGTTTTCTGTAGTTTCTTCAACCAGTCCCCTATTGTTGAACACTTGGGTTGTTCCTAGCATTTTGCTTTTATAAACTGTATTATAATGAATAAGCTTGTATGGATTCTCAGTCCCTTATCTGAAATCCATAGAGGGAATAGATCTGTTTGGGAATTCAGTTTTTTGGATTTTAGAATTATTAATGTGATGCATGTTCCAAAATTATAGAAGATTTCTGGTGAGGAAGCACCCGTCCCCAGTAAACAAGCTCCTGTTTGTTTGAAATTGTATTGAAATTGTATGATTATAACACTGTTGTGTAAATAAAGACTATAATTAACTTCATATTAATTCAAGTCAGATTTTGTTGTCAAATGACTTTATGTCAAAGTTAGGAAATTGCTGTTGGTTTTCGAAGATTGTGGACATGTGTATGTATGTACAACAGTGCAGAGCCTGCTTGAGATTCTCTCTCCTCTCTCTGCCCCTACCTCGCTTGCAGTCTCTCCCTCTCAGAATAAATAAATGAACATTAAAAAAAATAAATAAAAGCTTGATGCAAACTTTGAGCAGCAGCCTTAAAGAATTCTTCATAATCACTGTTAAAAGGTTATCAGTCAATACAAAGGGTCCTTAACCAAAGCCATATGAACTGCCATTTCTTTATCTAAATATGTTTTCTTATAAAAGTACAACATTCTATTTTTCACTTATCAGATTGGCAAAAATCCAAAGTCTGGCAACACATTCTAGTAGTAATACTGGGAAAGACCAGCACTTCTTCCATATATTGCTAGCGAGTAGGAAAAAGTATAACAATAAAAAAGGAGAAACTGGCAGTATTTAACAATACTACAAATGCATTTTCTCTTGATACAGAATATCCATATTGGAAACTATTCCCAAAATACACAAGTATGTGGTGCCCCTGACCCTGGGGCTATTTTAAACTGGGCATTCAGGTATCTGAAGGTGTGACATTTAATATATATATTTTTTGATGTTTCTTTATTTTTGAGAGACAGCACAAGTGGGAGAGGGACAGAGAGAGATGGGGACACAGAATCAGAAGCAGGATCCAGGCTCTGAGCCATCAGCACAGAGCCTGATGTGGGGCTCGAACTGACGAACTGAGATCATGACCTGAGCTGAAGTCGTATGCTTTACCGACTGAACCCACCCAGGTACCCCTGAAGGTGTGACGTTTAAACTGAGAGAGATGAGTGACAAAAGGAAGCCCATCATGAATGGGAGTCTAGGAAAATGTTATTCCAGGCAGAAGAAACAGGCACTATAGATGCTGAAAGGCAGAAATTAGCTTTAGGACAATTCCAAAGTTCCTTAGGCTAGAGAAACCATATATCCTAACATTTAACATGGAATTTTGCATTTTTCAGTGTTTTTGTTTACTATTAATAATGTTCTAGCCCAAAGTCCTGCGTAGGGGACAAAAAAATAAACTTTTAACCTTACAAACTCT